>NW_010232543.1:60591-80276 GCF_000690775.1 Eurypyga helias | reverse complement strand
GGAAAGAATGGTTTACTTCTAGAATTTGTTTAAAAAAGGTTTCTTTGTCAGTTGTGTGAGGAAGTACACGTCTTATTTAAAATCTTTCTGAAAATAAACAACAGTGACCAGCTTTATTAGTGGAAGCCTCAAAGACAGTTGTAAATATTATGGGCAAGTGCAGACTATTTTAGTTAAGGACAGCTTGTAGCTTCTGCTCCTTCAGCAGCAGTGGGGAAAAGATGAATTATGAATAATTTACAAGCTTTGTACCAAAAAAAAAAGGAAAACTGGAGTTGTTTAGTTGAAGACCAGAGCTCATGAGCTCTGTCAGGAGCGGCAGAAACTCTAATACAGAATCACAATGGTGTTTCTTACCAATAAGAAGTGGTCCATTTCTCTCATTTTCTAATTATCTTTATTCTCTATTTTCTGTAAGTGGGAATACTCACGTCTACATATAAACACCTAAAAGTTGTTGTATGATCTAAATAAGCTGTATAGAAAGTGATGAGTAAATGACGTTTCCAGGATGTGGCTCATCCCACATATTCAAATCCCTATTTACAATCTTCTGACAACTTTTTAAACTGGAAACCTTAATATTTAATTTGTCCAACCATTCCTCCTTCTCAGTTTCACTCCCTATCAGTTTCAAATATAGTCTCAGGTTATTACACGGTTGGCATGAGATAAGACTTGCAAAGGCGCTAGAGCAGACAGCATTTATGGGTCAGTGAACTTTCTCACTTTTACAGGCATACTGCATTGGGAAACCAGTTTAGCTCATTTTCCTAACCACAGGGTACAACTCAAGTATTTGGAGAGCAGTTTTTCAAAGTGAAATTGGCATGATTCACAGTTGCATCCAAACCCCTTCTCTACTGCCACATCCACTTAAGCTTCAAAACAAGTTCTTAATGAGTTTAATCATATTTAAAATTTTAATCTTTTTCAACATTATTACAACTGCCTTTGGCAAAAATCAGTAGTACACTGAGCTCCCCATGACTCAGACTCAAACCAGGTTTTGTGTATTCAGTTCTTTGTGAATCACCACTTCTTTAGACAAGCCTTTAATTTTTTGGTGTTTTTGCACCTTTAATTACATTATTGTGCATGTGATTAAAGAGTATATCTAAGAAATGTTAGCAGCTCTTGCAGACTTATTCACCATCTAGTGAGGATGGAATTGAAGCATATTCTCTCTTCCTTTCTCTGTACAGGCTGACACAAAGGCTGAGTGGGTTTTGGAGGTCCTTTCTTGAGGATACCTATCTATTCTTGCTGAGCTGCATTATCAGTATTGGAGATTGTGGCCTATTATATCTCAAACAATAGCTTTTTTGATTCTCAAAGGTCTTTCCTTAGCTTATCTTCATGCCTACAAATAACATGGTACTTTTTGACTTTGAGATCATCACTGGTACTCTGTGATAGTGTATTTTTGTTCTCTGTTCCTTGCACATTCCTCACATATGCCTTTGTGAAATTTGAAAGAGATTCTGCAGACCTTAGTCATGGGGAACAATACTGTATTATACAAGAATGCCTCTTTGAAATGCAAGTTCTCTACTCACAAAAACAAACCTAAAAATAATCAGTTTCCCTCAATCACTGTGTTTCTAGAGTACCCTAAAGGTACACAGGGACTTGGTATTTCAGAGAAAACATCATCCTTTCCTTCCCACAATCAGTTGGAAGTAGATCTTGAACTGGTACAAGTTGATTCTCTGTTTCTAACCTATAAATTATAAAGAAGCCTTGAAAAGAAAGTGTGTAAACCATGCTGAGATTATATTTTGGTTTACATGTCTGAGATCCCACATTTCCCAGAAACAAACCAAAAAAAAAGCCTTCAGACATGTGAATTAATTTCTGTCATCTCACTGATCTTTAGTGTGAAGTGGAATGATTAGACAAGAATTAGTAACATTTAATAACAATTAATTATTTCATAATCCAAATTGCCAACTAATGTGCACCTGCCCACACTGCTTCTATTCCTTTTTGTGTATTGCTATTGCGTTGCTTTCTCAGCGGTTGGAAGCTCCAGTTAATTCTCTGATACAATCTACAGGGTAAGTATATATAGACTGTGACACTGTGAAAATCACTCCTGAAGAGCAATGATGAGCTATATTTAGATTCACACCCTCCCTTTATGTTCACTTGTGTCTTTAACCCTCAGCTGAATTTAAGATAATGGCTTTTGCCATGTTTACTATGTTGCATTATGCAACATAACGTGTAAGTGTGTCTCGGTGTGCCTGCAGTTATATTGGTATTTATAAACACCAAACTGTGTTAATCTTTTTCTGAGAGTCCTGGGGCCTCTACCTGTATCACAGAAGCACAATGAAATGGCCAACAGCTTTCCTATCTCTCTTTAATTTCCATATCCGCGGGTCACGTGTGCATATACAGCTGGTTTCACCAGGGAGAGAGGAATGGAAGGGGAAATTACAGTAATATTGAACTTGGGCTTGAACTCATGCTCTACAACCAGCAGGTAAGGAATCATCACTACATTTTATTTCAGTCAGTGTGCCTCACTTACTCCATTATAACTACCGGTTTGTAACAAGTACTTTTCAATTTAAGTGCATTACTGCACAAAGCCTGACTTTTAAGACTCTTAAAAATTCTTTCACTGAGCTCTTTTGGATGATTCCAAATGAAAAAATATTCAGAATATAATGACTATATTTTCTAATAAAAAATTTCAACTGAACATACTTCGTGTTTCCAGGAGCATGCACATGCATAAAAATAGAATCAAACTTAGAGATATACCTTGAACTTTGAGCAGGAGGATAGGCCAGAAGGCCTGCTGAGAGCCCTTCTAATCTGAATGATTCTAAGATTTTGTGACTGCAAATTTTTTATATCACTACCTTTAAGTATAAACTCAGATCTAGCAAGGGGTTTAGTATCCAGGTCCTGTGATTGTGGACTTGAAATTCCTCTTTTTGTTTATTCTTTTACAGAATTACCAGCCAACTATAGCCTCCATCCCTTTCCCTTTCTTACATTCTTCTTCTCTCTTGCTTGCTTCTTTTAGGAATATGGCTATTTCTTTTAGATTATGACTCCATATAGTAATTCAAAAGTAGCATATTTTCCACATTGAAAATACCACCATTTGCCATGAAAGTGCACACTTGTCAAAACTTCATGTCAAATATGTCCAAACCCTCAGTTTAGAAGATTTTGGGGGGCTGAAGTCTTTACCTCTATACAGCCAGTTTGATTTATATGGATAATAGTATCAGTGACCAGTTGCTTAATTGTTTTACTTTAATGGAATGCTTTTGTACTTTGATTGTAAACTAGACTGTTATGACAATTAAAATAATTCAGGAATATAGGAGTAATGAATGATGGGAAAGCAGAATACCATGGTTTGCCTGTTACTGACCACTGACTATGCAGCAATATCCAGACTCAAGAGGAAGTATATCCTTATAGAATAAATATGGGAAGGTGTAATTTCAAAATGGCAGATTATAATCTGCACATTTGAAGATTGTAATCTACTTTCCTGAGGAAAGTCAGTACACCGATCTGTTGCATAGGTTTGCTTCAGAAGAGAGACTGGGAATTACTCAGATAGTCATATTTTTGGTTCCTGTTTTTAGTGTGTCCCAAGAGGAATGACTGACTCTAGCTCTTTTCCTCTGACAAGCGTGTTTCCTTCTCATATTGTCAATGACATACAGAGCAGTGTAATATTCGTGCTAAATCTGCTGACCGGCTATGCTAACAGTGTGCTATTCACATTATGGAATTTCATTCTTAATAAGATTCACAAAACACTTTTGTCTAAGCCACTGCTATATCAGGAGATACTCTCAGATGTCTCTCAGTCACTTCTTGCCAATGTACAGCTCTTTTGGGATGAAGATCTCAGTATTTCATTTTAAGGCCATTGAGCTACTGTATATCTAAATAAACATTTGTGAGATATCCATAAAGCAATATCAGCACAGTTACTGCTGTAATATGGAAACAAGACAGTTGGAGTGTAATCAAATTTAAATTATATGCAAATAAATAATCTGCATACTTATTTCATTAAATGTGTAAATAATTTTTTGGTTTCTAGAATGATTTCTTCTAGAAAGCCATGAAATATTTAACCTCAGAGATAACAGACTTCCTTACCCAGAAACTTTTGCAACCATTCATAGAAGAGAAAGGCTGTCATTATTCTCTCTAGAAAAATGGATCCTAAACCAGTTGAGTCAGGCTTATTTGACATCGCTCACAGTGCAGACTGTTGTTGGTATTTGAAGACAATCCAGCTCTGAGTTGTAATTACGATGACAGATCTATTCATGTTTGTTGGTGCTGAGGATAGACAGCTGTTTTCACATGCTGGCTTACAACTTGACAGCTGCAGTCCCAACAAATGCTTTTGATGTTCATACATGACAGAAATAAAAAGATCAAACAGCACACATATAATGGCCCGTTCTCCTTATGTGTATCGTACTGTTGAATCCATAGAAACATAGGTCTTGAAGGGACTTTGCAGGATTTATCAATCAACTTCAAGGAAGAGTCATGGCTACCCAGAAGGCAGCAGTCTGTGTTGTTTTGTCTCTGCTTACAGAAGGGTTGGTTTTCTGGACAAGGTCTGGGTTGATTTTTCAAGAGGTAGTTTCTTTTTCCTGGTTTTGCTCCAGGATTCCCTTGGCCTAGGTTGTATCAGTTGCTTAATTCTTATACCTTCCCATTCAGTCCTATCTGCAGACTTCTCATTCTTTATAATTATTCATTTCTACGGAAGCCTCCACAGTGTAGATCTGATTTAAGTTGAAGATCATTAGGTGTTACTCTGCTCAGGTTTTATCTCTGCTTACCTCGCTCTTCCAATACATCAGCTACTTTTCATTTTCCCTATCCTGTCACATACTTAAAGCTGGAGCTGTCACTCTGTACAGGACTATGCACTAAATGACTATGAATAAAGACATAAGCTGTAACTTCTTGGCCACCTATAGAGCCACTCTGAAACTTGTTTCACTAAGTATAAATAACAGCTCTATTATCTTTTCATTTGTACTCAGGTGATACATTCATGCTCGCTTACTTCTCGCTGTATTTTGTAGGATAGAGTCATGAAATATATATGTATGTTTCTATGGTTGGGAGTGAAACCTAGTGTTTGTGAAAAATATTTTCTTATTATTTAATTAAAAATGGAATTAAGAAATCAGCACATATGATTTTACCAGATACAGCTCTAGTGAGTATTGGTTATGGCAATGGCACTGTCACCAGTCTATTATTACCACATGTATTCAAATGGCATTTTATTTCCTACTCTGCATTTCTGAACAGCAGGATGTTTTAGCTACTGCAGAGTCACATCCACAGAAAAGGGACAGATGTTTCACATTTTTCTTTATGAAACCGAAGAACTTTTCAAGTTCACTAGCTAAAATGCCACCAAAGAATCAGACAGAAACATTGTACAATAGATGACATTGTCCTAAAGAGATGAAGAAAATGTACTATTTAAATCACCAGTAGCACTCACAAGGCATACTTGATATAATTAGTAATTGTATGCTCAACAGGCACACATGGTAAAAGAGAGTTCCTTCCTACTACTCTAATAATGGGAGATTACATATAGATGTCTATTCAAAAGAGAGGATACAAGGCTGTTGCCAAAAAGTGTAAGAGAGAGAGAAATAGAGGATGAGAAAGTTTAATTAACAAGTACTACCCAGAGAGATATTTTGAAGAAAGAGTGACTCATAGGATAATAATGCAACTTTGCCAGTGGCCAGGATAGGGAGGAAGAATATAAAGGAACATCTCGCTTTTAATGAAGTAGATTTAGTTGCTGTATCTTTACGAAGTTGAAAACATACCTTTGTTGCCTGCTTACTCATATCCCTGGTGTATGTTCCTAGTTTGTTAAGTTTAAAAAAAAAAAGGGAGGGGGAGCTGTTTTCTCTACTACTGTCTGGCAAGGACAAAGGGTCTGAGATATGTCTTCTGCAATAGAAAGAACTCTTTGTACCAAAAATAATGTCAGTAGAAAAATAGTCAGAATAACATGTAACATTTTGCCAAAGATTGCCTCTCAATCCAAAGTCTTACATGCTTTTCTAGAGTTACAAGAGTTTTTGAAAGTAACGGTTTTCAAAGGTTCCTTTCTGGTACCACTAGTACCACAGCCATGAACTGGATCTTTTATAACTTTACCAGAATACTGTTGTGATGGGGTTTGTGGCCATTCAGAATGAGTACTCTTAATAAATTTTATCAATTCAGTAGAAGGAATTTAATTCAGATCTCAGAAGTTTTTCTGTATTCCCCTCCATTCTTAAGGCACCCACTTCAGTGGGACTTGGTTGTTTCTTGGAGTATTCTCAGAAGTCAGATCATTTGTAGGCAGAAACATGCTAGTTTCAAGCCACTACTCACTGTGTTGACTTGTAAATTCATGATAAAAGAGTAGTAATTTCTCAACAAAAACGTGCCAACCCATTTTCATTGTGGCATCTTCAGACGTATGCCAGTTCCAACTTCCTTTGGCAAAAGAAATTAGAGATGGAGTAACCTGGCAACAAATGAAGTTGTTCATTGTACTGCCTGAAGAAGAAACTGGGTTTTACCTAATGAGGCTGGATGTAGTGCTTCATTTGGCAGACTGTGATCACGTTAGGAACAATGTTTGTTCAAGATTAACAAAATGGTCTGTTATAAGTGTAAACAACTACTGCTATTCCCTGTTTCCACAGCACAGTTCCTTGTTTTAGGGAGCAGTTGGCTATCACAAGAACTTAGTAAATACTTACATAGTGAGATATTTCAGACACAGCTGATGGGTTCTGGAAAGAAGGGAGATTTCAACAAGGACACCCTTGAAAATTAAATCTATGGTGCATTGTTATTCAGAACAGAATAATTTTCACTGTGAACGAGTTCTCTGAGTTTTGGTACTGAGGTGACTTGGTGCTTTGTTAGCATCTTCAACTTCTGTAGCAACTTATTGTTCAGCTTAGTCCCTGATTGACAGTGGTTCATTTCTGTGATATATATGAATGGGCAGTGCTAAACTGTACTGTATCTTCTTCCCAGCAGTCTGTTGTAATGCTTTATTTTGGCCACTTTCACTGGGAAGGTCAAATAACTGTCTTAGCTATTTTATAAGAATAATCTTTATGCTTTTACAACTCTACCAGTGAAGTGTTTTAATGCCAAACAATCACCATGTTTGTTGTGGTGTCAGTTTAGTAATGCATTGTGATATAATTCAAGCCCTCTTAATTGATCAGTGCCTACAGTGTATTGCAATATAGTTTCCATTATGTCATTCTGACATGTGTCAAGTATGTCCTACCCTGGAAAGAAAGAGATGGTAAAAAGCCCATTTATTTCAAGCACATATCATGGCTCTTGATACACTGATCAAAGTTTGAGCCCTTGTAAATATGCAAGATGTGAAGCAAAATATCCTGATAGCTATGATATGTATTTTAAAGTATTTTCTACATCATATTATATATTGGAGTTATATATTCTTAATATTTTTTCTGTGCTACATTCATTTTGTTTAAGTGTTGATTTTTTCAATTTTCAAAATAGTTTATTGTGCAGCAATAAGTTGTGTTAATATGCTATAAGTAGATGATCTGCTTTTTGTGCAGAAACAGAGGTTTATAAAATTTTAAATATGAAAAATAGAATACTTTTCCGCTATTATTTTTGTTTTCATCTTAGGGAACTTGCAAAGAGCTAAAATTAATGTATTAATTGATTGGAGAAGACATGGCTTACTTGACCCCAGCAATGCATATAAGGCTTATGTACCTGAAAGATAGAACTAGGCTTGTGGTTCTGATCCTGTATAAAAACCAGTATCAATATCCTGAAAAGAAAAATTTTGCTCAAAGTTGTTATAGGATGTATAGATTGACTGATAGAAGTGAATCAAATGAAGCTAGGCAGGAGATATAGGATTTTTTCATGTCCTGAGTGTAGGGTTTTTTTGTTTGTTTTGGTTTGTTTGTTTGGGTTTTGTTGTTGTTGGTTTTGGTTTTGGTTGTTTTTTTTTTTTTTTTTAAAGAAACAGTATTATGATCAATGCATTGAAGAACCAGAAAACTAAATACAAGTCCGTAGTAATTGTTTATATGCTGCCCATCAAGCTGCTCTGCGGTGAGCTAAAAATGTTACTGAGAATTTCTGGGGTTTTTTTTCCTTTTTCTATTAATTATTAATCCCAAAACCACAACTGAGGGAAATCAGAAATTTGGGCTCTACAGCTGTGGACAGCACTGGTAATTCTGCATGGCAGTTGCAGGGAGGTTGGATTAAATAACCTTTGAAAGTCCCTTCCCACCCAAACTACTCCATGATTCTGTGAGAAGGTTGGTACGCTGGCGTGCAGACCTTTGTAAAGTGGAATGTATTGAGTGCTGCCTGGGAATACAGGTTTATTATTTAAGAGATGGGGGGTAGTTTCTGTTTGGAATACTAACTCTTGCATCTTTACTAGCTAAATGCACATGTAGCTACTTTGATTTTTATTTGTTAGAGTACCTCAAAGGGGTGAATGATTTTCTGCTTAATTTAAAAAAAAAATTGAGTAGTCTTGTAGGTCAGTATCAAATCTGATCTTTTTATGAAATACCTCACAAAAATTATGCTAAAATTGCTATAATGAAACTTCAGGGAAGCCTCTCTATAAACTACATTGTCTTCAGCTTTCTCAGATTCCAGGGTCCCCAGGCTTGCTCTCTTAAGTTGACATGTTACTTCCAAGGGCGTTAGGAGCTGAGGTTGTAATTTTCAGACTGACATTTAAAAAAAAAACCTTCTTTTTAAGGGGTTTTAGAAAGATTTCAGAATTTCTCATAGAATCTGAACTCTATTATGTGACCTAGTTTACAGTTCTAGACTAATTTATCAACGCCCATGCGCATGTGTTTAAAGGTATCCCATTCTGGCAGGGAACAAAACCTTTTCTTTAATGATAGGCATGCATACATAGTAGACAGGTGACTTTTCTAGAGGCATTTTTGATTGTATCAATCCTTATTTTTATAAAAAAACACAGAAAGACTGGCTTTCTCACAGTCGCTCTCAGCCTTGTGTTGCACATGTTCCCAG
The DNA here is from genome assembly GCF_000690775.1 of Eurypyga helias. NCBI lineage: Eukaryota > Metazoa > Chordata > Aves > Eurypygiformes > Eurypygidae > Eurypyga > Eurypyga helias. The sequence goes on along the minus strand of NW_010232543.1, from coordinate 71,159 downwards.
TGAGTGTATCAGACAAATTATTGCACTTAGTAAGGTTTGGCTTCCCCATGTACTCTATCTTTTATAGGAATATTTAAAAATTATTTTCAGCCATAGTTGTATCAAAGTGAATTTTAATTTAAAAGTTGAAATGCCAAACATGTATTTTCTACTAACAAGTGAACCTGACGCTTAAGCATTAAAATATACAATCAAATCAAAACAAACCCTTGAAACAACTTCAGGCTATTGTGAGATATCAGTGCAGACAGGGTGGGAATCATCTAGTATTCCAATAAGATTTTAATAAGATAAATTATTTGTCAGTAAAGATGAAACATAGTAACTAAATAAAGTAACATCTGCTTTTTCTTTTACATTAAATCAGCTGTGAAGCAGCTTTTGTTTCAAGATTATATTAGAAGGAGAAAATTATACACACTCTAACATTTTTCTTTACGTGGGACATAAATGTATGTCCCACAGCTGCTCATAACTGGACTGGACTATGGATATGCAGTTTTAAAAGGCCATGTTTCACTATATAATAATTTGCTTGCATAGTCACAATCTTTGAGGTCAGCACAGTAGAGACAAAAAATTGACAACTCATCCATGTGTTTCTTTTTCAGAATAATTATTTTTAAAAAAAATTATGGTCCCAAAATATTCAATTTTAAATAACCTTTAATTTATTTAGTCAGAGAGATTGACACTTCTCAGAAGCTTAAATCTATTTTGAAGTTGTGTAAGTGGAGATGAAGAGTTGAAAAGTATTGAAAAAAACAATCTGTCATAGTGATTGGGACATTTATAAAAGCTAAGCCTGAATGATTAACACAAAGGTACCAAATCTGAGTAATTCATTACAAGGAAAGTCATGCTGCTGCCACTTCTTCAGTGACTCTTTGCTGAAAATTAAGTAACATGTAAAAGAGCAATTCAACATAAGGCAACTAAGGAGCAAGCATGTGAGAAAACACCCAGGGAACATATACATACAGGGAAGGGAATGTATACATGCAGTATGTATGGTTTCAGGCAGGAATGAGCTGTTTTTCTTCACAGATCTGTTGGCTGGCCCAAAGCAGCCAACGAAGCATTTCATTCTGTGGTACGTCATGCTCAGGGCACAGGCACAGTTCTGAGGTGGGAAGTGGCCTGGGGGGTCGTTAAGGCATTGCCTAGCTCCTTAGCTCGGTCGATAGCTCCTTTTTTAGCTCTTGGCATGGTTAAGAGTGGGGCGGTTTTGTCCCTTGGTTGTGTGGGTTTTTTCTAGTTGGGTTGTCATCCTGGGACTTGGGCTTTGGGGTCTTTTGGGCTTGGACTCTCGCTTCATGGGACCTGGCTGTGTGTCGGTTGGCAGGTGGTGAACTATTGTATCATTCTATTTTCTATTGTTTTAAATACTTAGTATTATTGTTAGTATTAGTAGTATCACTAGAATTTTCATTGATATTATTAAATAGTTCTCAACTTCACGAGCTTTCTTTTTCTTTCCTCTGACTCTCCTCCTGCACTGGGAGGGGAGGAGAGTAGAGGTGAGCGAGCAGCTGCGTGATAATTACTGTGATACCAGGTTAGACCACGACAACAGTACATAGAACAGCTAAATATACACCAGTGAAAGATGGCATCCAAAAGCTCGGCTTCTACACAACTAAAAATATGACCGCAGAAGAAACAAAACCATAGAAGATATTTTGTGAGACTATTCTACTTTCTGTCTTAAATCACTTAGCAGTTTGAATTCTATCAGTAACTAACACCTAATGTTCGGGTCTGTTGCTTACTACCTAGAGATAAACCCCACGTTGTGGAACAGCCTAGTTGAAAAGCTAAAGAGAACTTATAACTACAAGGAAACACTATGCTGAGGAGAAATGGTCTGCTTCACGCTATTCCTTTATGCAAAAGGCTTTTTCCCACTGTCTGCAAATGGCACTTTCTTAGATTTTAAATATATTTTCTGACCTTTGATTCCTCCTGTGCATCGGGATATGAATATATATGTAAACATGTCTATGTAAGCACATTGGAATATACACATATATGTTTTAATACATATATGTATTTGAATAATATATATGGAGCATATGGAATGTGTGTGTATGTGTATTTACATATATATAAATACAGAGTAGCCAAGTATGTATAGGAAAAAGAATAATTTAATTTTGATCAAAAACTGTCCCAGCTTCCTGGAAATACATTTGTCTTTGAAAGTTCATGGTTTTATAACTGTCACATTCAGCTACAGAAGCCATTTAAAAGTAGAAGTGAAGCTGAATGCTCTGAAAAAGCATCTTCCAATGCTATGAACTTTTCACTTACAACCAGTCTCCTTAGCAAACATTTTCATGAGCATCCTGGTCTTTATTTCTGGACCAGGCTCTGTATCGGATCTACCACTGTTACAGATACCATCAATGGAAGATAAAAAAATAGTATGTGTGGCATAAAAGTACTGAACCAAGGGAGTGTGTACATACAGAAAACAGAAATTTCAGTGAAGCCAAAGATATACGTCACAAGTGCAGAATATCCACCTGGTATCTGTGATTCCTGTGGTGTCCCAACACCTTGCTGCGTGACAGAGAGACTTTAGTGTAAACAGTATTGAAACTTTTTGCTTCTCTTGACTCTTGCAGTGACTGTTTGTTCCTTGGTCTGAGCAGTTCAGCTGTAAACCTACCTTTTGGAAACAGTGGAGGGTGCGCTGGGGAGCTGAGGCTACTGATAAAGTGCCCCAGGGTCTTGCTTTATAGATTTGTCAAGACCTGAAGTGAGGTACGTTGTTACATAATTATCTTAAATCACATTAGACTGAGCATGGATAAGATTAAATGCACATAAAAGCATTTGTTCATAATATTAATAATAAACAAAGTTACAAGTTTATAGGAAAACTTAAAATAAATGAAAAGAAAAAGCCTGACAGCATCCAATGTTTAACCTAGTTATGTTAAGAACTGGTTTTCTTTCCTTTCAGTGTGCAAGAACAGTGTTAGGAAAGCCAAAGCTCACTTGGAATTAAATCTGGTGAGGGATGTGAAGGGCTTCTTTAGATATGTTAGGAAGACTAGATGAAATTTGGGCCCTCTGCAAAGTGAGTCAGGAGACCTGGTGGCAAAGAACATGGAAAAGGCTGAGTTGCTTTGGGCTTTACTGCTAGATTTCTGCTCTCAGGAAACCCAGGCCCCCAGAGACCAGCAGGAAAGTCTTGAGGAAGAAAGACCCTTGGTGGAGAAGGGTCAAATCAAGGATCATGTAAACACAATGGATTTACACAAACCCATGGGACCTGATGGGATGTACTCATGAATGTTGAGGGAGGAGGCTGATGTCCTTGCAAGGACACCTTAGTTACCTTTGAAAGTTCATGGTGACTGGGAGAGGTTCCCAAGGGCTGGAAAAATTTTCTTGGCCAGGTCTTGATATTAAAGATGTCTTGTTAAGAGTTGTTAGCAAAAATGAGGCATAGGCACTCTGAATGTTAAAAAAAATTAAAAAAACCCCATGATGGTGCAAAATTCCACCTTTCTTTTTTGTGCAGAAAGATATATATATATACACATAAAACTAAATTAATGTCTTGCATTCTTTTGAAGTAGTTTGTGATTATGTAGTAATATTGTGAAATGTAATCCCATAGGGTACAGTTAAGGTTGTATTTCTATCCTTCATATTAATATTACCCGACTTCCTTACATAAGCTTGTGTCTTCAGCTTTCCCCTCTATAGTGCTTTGTGTATAGAACAAAAAAAAGTATGAATATGTATTAATATTTGAGTAAACAGAAATTTGTTCTCTCACAGAATGATTTTTATCATGAAAGAAATCAGTGAATACCATAACAGAAATAAGGGTGTTCATGATGTTTTTTATCATGATATTTATTGCTTTATGCCATCTAGTGGACTCTGATGGCATTCAGTATCAGCTTTAGTAATTGCAGAACTTTAAACACTTTAACAGATGCTACTCTAGTATGACTTTTTCATGTTTTCTTGATACATGATTGGATAGTGGAAGATCTCACGATGAAGCATAAGACAAGTTGCCTTGTTACACACTTTGAGATGGAAGGAATTAAACAAACTTAAATAACAAATGTTCAAAATGTTATTACTAATTTGAACAGATGCCAGTTTGGTGGGTTTTTTTTCCTTTTTTTTTTTTTTTCAGTGTTACATATGTGTTTGTTCTTAGCTTGGCTGAAAACTTGACTATGAATAAAGAGGTGCTGAAATAAGTAAGCTGACCAGAAAATAACTTGCAGCAAGATAACACTTTATGGAGTGTTTAAGGATTATGATATTATATAAAAAGAGGCATAATTTCAGTTTTGGAATTTGACTGTCCTGAAGAAACGTTGTTGCCCACCAGGGTGAATTTATTTTTGTAAAGGCTGTTGGCTTTTTTTTTAAAGGAAGACAAAAAAATCTGCCTCTTCTTTGCTGGACAAGGAGAATTTTAGCATTTCAGAAATGTTTAATCTGTAATGTAGATAGTTAAATGTAAGGTTCTTTGATTGTAAAAAATAATAAAAAAAAAAAAGGTACTATTGGATAAGAGCTTTTGGGACAGACATACTGACCCTGCAATTTATCCAGCACATCCTTTCATATATTTATCCATACAAATGCTGAATTGTCTGTAGTAGTTCTGTAGAGCAGTAAGTTACTGCTTCTAGTGGAAAGTAAAGTAATTGCAGCAAATGGCCTGAGACAAACATTTCTGATGGCTGATTAATTCCATTACGGAAATTTGGCAAGCACTATTTAAGCTTTCCATGTGCAATGTTGCCAATTGTCAGTCTTCATAATGGATCTTATATTGCGGATCTTTTTATCTTGTACTGCTTTTTAAGTTTTTGTCAGGCAACTTGGTATCTTAAAACCTCAGCTGCAGGAATCAGAAAATGGCATTGGAACTTTAGTTTTAAATCAAGAAATTATAGTATTTTGGTCTAAAATTAGAATACGTTAAAAGAAGCATGACCCTGTGTAAAAAAATTGGAAAACTCGAGGCAAAAAAACTTACCTCAATGTTCATTATTTTGAAAAGTAAAAATTTTTCAAACAATCTGATTTTAGGATTTGGATTAGCAATATTGCACATAACTCTGGCATGGTATATCTGAACACAGACATTTTGCATTCTGGCAGTTCATACCAGCCATGAAAGGAGCTGCCAAATATATTATTTTCTGGAGTTCCATTGGAATTGAAGCTGCCAAACTATTTTTACCAGTAACTCTGATTTTAAATCACAGTTCTAAAAGAAAAAGTTAATTCACCCTCTATAAAATCCAGTCTTCTATCACATAAGCAGTTGTGACTAGCAAATTGAGGTGTGTTTTACAATTTTCTGTTAATTTACAAGCACCAATCCTGTACTACATCTGCATCTTACACCTGACACAAAATATAAGATATGAACAAAGGGAAAAAGCAAACAAACCCAACATCCAAACTCTATTGGCTTTTACAGTAAAGATTTTAAAGGAGGAATAGTAATTACTTGGAGGACACATGTTCCAGCAAAAACAATATACAAAAACACTACACTGCTGTCAAGCTGTTGAACCATAGAAGCCAGGTTTAACTAAAAAGAAAATCTACAGCGGTCTCTTCTGCTGAGTTGTATTACACTGTGGTAACAGACTGAGTTTTAATTTTAGTCTGTAGATATGGGCGACCTGAAACACAGCACCATTGTCAAAAAAGAGCACGTGCTTTGTTGCTGTACCTTTCCCTCTTTGTAACAGGAGAGGTTTTGTGTCAGAGACTAATGTTTCATTTTATTAAATATTTACCAACAATCTATTTGCCATATGTCATAGAGTTTGCATGGTGACAGACTCAGTATTCGTCACCTTTTCAAGATGTTTCTGTTAAATCTGCAGTGTTATACAGGTTCACAAAGCCCTTTCAGTAACCCAGGTTTTTGTTCTTTGTGTAGTCTTTGCTCAACTGGTGTCAGTGTCACATTTGTGCTCTGTTGAAATGGTTTTCAGGAATGAGCTTTTCAGGAGTTTTCTGTGGGGCACCATGGAAGATGTCAGGATTCCTTTCTCAAGTGCTGTTTATCTGACAGTATTTGTCTTCAGATACTTTCTAAGTGCGGAGACACTTTCCATATGGAAACATTATTAGTTAAATGATGTAATAATACTTAAAAGCCTCTTTTGTTGTTAGGATTATTCACCAATCTGATTCATTTTATATGCCATTGCAGAAAAATCAACTGAAATTATGGCATTTATCAGAGGTTAAGTTTTTGTAAGGTTCATGCTTTGAGTATGGGGAGAGGGAGAAACACTATATATACTGTTAAACCTTAATATATTTTCTGTTTAACATATATTTTCAAGACCCTCACAGCATACTTCCCATATTCTGTCTCAATGTAGTTATTTTCCATGTTTTCTGATGCAGAATAGTTTTTATGTAAGATGGTAAAATGATGATAGCATCAATTGTAATTAATTGGAAATTAAAAGCTGCTAATTTCTGTAATTGCATAAGACAGATTTACTGTATAAACAGGTATGTTTGCATATTGTAAGGATGAAAACCAATTAGATGTCAAGATTAAAATGTATGTTATTATAATAATTAAGAATGCCAAAATATGTTATGAACAACAAGCAACAAATGATTGAGGGACATGCCAGAGAATGTCTTTTATTACCAGAAGGAAAAAGAAGGGCTTCAAGGAATAGGTCACTTTTCATGAGCTACCTATTCAAAGTAAGGATCTCACAATTGTTTCAGAGACTAATATCCACAGCACTGTGCCCCAGAAGGGATGGAGTTATGTAGGCATGCCACCTAGGGAGATTCAAAGAGCCCTGCTAGTAAACACATTCCCCAGCTCTTTTCCCACCACTACAAGTTCCTCTGTGTCCATCACATGGCCAATGTAACCACAGATGTATGGATGGAAGTAATTCAAGGTCTGAGTTGTCTATTAGACAGCGGTAACTCTCAGTGCCTGCCAGGCCAACACTTCACATTCATGTATCTGATCCCTAGAAAATTATTTAAGGATAAAGAGTGCCTTGTGTCCTGTTGTCAGTCTGTACTGGACCTGGTAGTTGGATGGGAAGTCAGGCCGACACAGATACTTTCATTTCCATTTCTTCAATACATTGGTTGAAGCCACTGAGTCAACGTAGAGGACTCAATAGTCTAGGTCAAAGCGGGGCAGAAATGGTACCATGCCTCACAGACAGAGCTGACCAGACACTTGACCCCTTTCTTTGTGGCTGAACACTAGGCAAAAAATTAACTCTGTGGTTTTAGTACACTATGCAAGACATGCTGGGTACAAAGTCTTGTGTAACCCACAGTGAAATTAGATCTTTTTTGGAGGTAAGCAGCACTTATTTTCTTTCCCTCCACACTCCTTAATTTGTGGATATAGAGAAAATATTGGGCAGGTAATGAAAAGTTGTTTAACAATACGGAAAATCTAGCTAGAGAAAAAAAGCACAGTGGCAACAGGCTGGTGTTATTTAGTTTTGGTTTGGTTTGGTTTGTTTTTTTTTTTCTTAATCTTCTGTAGAACTTATGGACATTGAAGAAATATCAACACAAAATTAATAGTCACTGGATGACTCAGACTTGATTAACAAAACAGTTAAAGCTATTACTGATACTCAGATCTTTGGCTATCCCAACAAATCAGATTTTGCTATTTTGCATGCTATGAGGACTTGAAAAAGCACATAATGAAAGATAATTGGAATTGTCTTCTGTTTGTTGTGCTAGATTGCAAGGAAGCATTTTTGCCAGCTAGATTTGTCCTGCCTTCTAGAAGGGAATGTTGTACCAGGACTAATTTGTAAGATGTTCAGAAATATGTCCTGAAAAAATAGTTTCTTTTTATTTAAAAAAAACCCCAAAAACTCAAAACCAGATGGAAGGCTAAATGCCTTTAATGCAACGCTCAACTAATTGGAGAAAAAAAAATTTAAAAAGGGAATTTAAAGGGATTGTAACCTTGATTGTGACAGGACAATTGACCTGATTTTAACGTTCATATCAGCAATTCAATGTGAGTCATTACATAACTTTTTGTTTTCTAGAAAATATTTATTACCACCATCATAGCCATAGTGGTAGTAAAGTTCAACAGCTCTGTGCTTAAATATAATTGTTGAAAAGCATGTTTTGATATGGTTTTCATAGTCAAAATGGGTAATATTTAAAGAAAATGAGAGAGATCTAAGAGAAGTCTGGCTAGTGAGTCAGTCTCTATCATAGTTGGATATCACTACCCTCCACAAAGAATTACTGTGATTCTAGTTATAAAGTAACTTTGTGGCAACCTTTTCATGGAGGTGTTAATAGGATATGATGACAAGTACTTTACAAAGACAGTGTATGAATAGTTTAGGTATTCTCATCACAAAAATCGTGTGTATTTCTCTTCACAATCTGAAAAGGGTTGGTTTTTTTTTTTGACTGAAGCATAAGGAATGGATTTTCTTCAGACAATACCTAGTTAGGAACATGAACAAAACAAATTATATGCACATAAGGATGTCTTTAAATTTTTCTTTTACAATTTACTGTTTGCTGACTGGAAGATTAGCTACTTTGCAACTTAGCCGGTCAGTTATAAACCACAAAGAGCAAAGTGCAATATTTAAATTAAACTGTCCATATCTAATTAAGAAAAGTGAATTAATATCCATAATATATCACTTTTTTATGGTGGAAAACATCAGTAGCTGCAAAAAGCTAAGGTACCTGAAGCAGTTAAAATATTGAGTTTAGCTTCATAGCTCTGAAATGTGGGCTTGTTCCTCCTCTTTTTAAAATTACAGATTAATGGCAAATGAGGACCTGACTCATGAATGAATCTTGTGATGGAACTAGAGGTTCTGGAGCATCTTCTTTGGTGCTTGGATCAGATAAATGTAGCCAGACATAAGTTAGTAAATGTGACATGGAGTACTCTGAATGTGGTTTGGGAAAAAAAAAAAAATTCTCCCCAGGATTTGATGTCCAAATCTATGAAAGAAAATTAAAACAGAACACCTGGAAAGTGCTCTTTTTTCACATTATATTCAGGGACAAAATTACTGATATACAACTAGATGAAAGAAATAAAAGGAAAAAAAAATAGTTACCAGGTAAAAATAAAGCTGAAATCCATTGTTTAATTTATTCTATATAAAAAAGGAAAAACCCTCAAATTTATAAATTTTTTTTGCAAACTGCTTCTTTTCTGAACAGAGGCCACAATAAAACAAAACTCTAATTGTCTACCAATCAGTTCCCTGCAGTAGCTACTGTGAGCTAAATACTAATTTTCCTATAATCTGAAAAAAAAAAAATTACGATTTCTCTGCTTGTTGAGCTTTTTTTCTCTATGGCTGAAACCCCTTTTTTAAGTATTCTGAATTGTTCATGAATCCCCAGGGCTTTCTGTTTCTTAGCTGAGTAATCTTTATATATAGTTGATGAATATTGCTAGGGGTGATTGGAAGGGTTCTCCACTGCTGGTTTCTTTAGGCGTGTGACAGAAGCCCTAAGCTGTGGGCTAGGTGGAGCTCTGCTCCCAGGTGTTTGGTGTTAGGAGATGCCCCCAGGGAAGATGAAAGGTTTGAGCAATGATAAGGGGGAGAGAGGTGGGCATTTATTTAGTGGGGGGATTATAGCCCATGTTGCAACAGGTTTGAGGAGGGGGGGGGAGGAAGAAGTCGTTCGAGGTAATAGTTAAAACAGGAGCTTTGTAAAGCTCCTGACCTAGAAGGAGTTTATGGCCATTGACAAGACAACGAGCTTATGGCTTTGTTACAGAAAGAGAGATGTAGTTGCTCTGAGATGGTTGAGAGTGAGGTAGTATTTATTTTAAGGTTTTTGAATATAAATAAACTGATTCCAGAATTCAAAAGATATCTGAAGGTCTACCTGAAGCCAGGATAGAGTGCCCCAACTTGGTGCTTAACTGCTGGGAAACAGAGTATTAGAACAATCTGTCTTCCCCTACTTCATTCATTTCTGATACCCTCAGCAATCAATGAAGGACAGAAAGGCCTTGTGCATGCCAGGTGCACAATTCAGTAATCATCCTCCCACAAAAGAGGTTCAACTCCTTCTTTGTTGCCAAGGCTCAGGGAATAGAGTGTACGATGAAGTACAATAGCTTTTTTCGTAAATTGTACGTCTGTATCTCTTTCAGTCTATAATGGTGTAGTATAACGTTTCTGTAGCTGGGAGAGCAAGTAGCTTTTTCCAAACCTGTAAGAGCTATTCCAAATAAATTTCTAAGTGTTAAGAGTGATTCAACCTTCACCTTCTCTGCCAGTGTATGAAGCGTCAGCAGCCATGTATGCTTTGAGTTCCTGCCAAGTGCACTTATGATTCAGGAGAAAATAGCAAGGAAAAATGGCTTCATGGCAGTTGCATATTAAAAAGACCTTGAGAATGTTGTATGGGAAGGATTAAGTTGTCTTCAGAGTACAGAAAAGATCCGAGTTAAAGTAGTTACTAGAAACGGTAGCTCTTTAAACCTGCCATGTGCTTCAGCCTCGAATTGTGTGAAGAGCTATGTTTGCAAAGAAGTA
>NW_010232543.1:38133-60560 GCF_000690775.1 Eurypyga helias | reverse complement strand
CAGCAGTGTAAACGGCTAATATTCGGTTTTTCTTTCTAATGTGAAGAAAAAATAGCTGAGTAAGAGTATTTCTGGCATTTGCTATGTTCCACTCCTTTAAAACCTCTATTTTCTCTCAAAAATATGTGACACAACTCTGAGCATGAAGTTAAATTACAAAATAGCAACTTTCAGAAACATGGAAAATGTTGTATTAATACGTCAGTTAATTTCAAGTTTCCAAAAATAGCAAGCAACTTAAACCCAACTATTATTATTTCTGCCCTTTGCAGAATTCTATAAAAATAGTTTTCACAACATGCAACAGGAAAACCTTGCTATGCTCTCCCTGGTGATTTCGAATGTTAATGCACAAATGACTTGCTTTTGTCTCAAGGGAATTTTGATTGAAGCCATGAAATAGTGGGTGAATTTGTTTCCTTCCCCAAACAGTGGATATTTCACATTACTGACATTTGTATTTTGAGAGCATATGTATGTATAGAAGAAAAAAAAAAAAAAGTTCACTTAATTAGCTGAGCAGATTTATTCTAAAACCAGATATTTTTTAGATGTTCTAAGCCACAAATAAATCTTCAAAGAATGATATCAGAGTCTACCTTTAAATTTTATTATTAGAATTTCTGATAATGTGTTAATATGAAGCTTTCAGTTCAAATATCAGAGGGGCTGAAATGAGTGAAATCTAGATGTAATCTAAGGTCCTTTCTTGACAGTCCTATATCTGTAAGAGGAAAATTACACATTACCTTACAACTCGCACTTCTCTCAACAACCTGAAAAGAAAATTATTCATTTAAAAAGAAGAAAAACCCCAGCCCCAAACCTATAAGCCAGAAATCCATCTAGGGCAAAATTATTTTCCTGGAAAAAATGTCATGGTGTGATAATTGTAACTTCCTGAGAATGGGGCTTTATAGAAGAATTGTTGACAGATCTTTTGCAATTCGGTACTTCAGTTCTTCATTTTGTTTTGTTCCTAGACATGAAAAGTATCTGTTTCAAGAACTTAATTCACAAATTGTTCTGCTTTCAAATGTTAAAGTCTAGCCAAATATTCTAACACAAAAGAATCTTTATTTGTAGAATCAGATAAAGAATGTTAATAACAGAATTGCTTCAAACTCTTGATTAAACATAAATCAGAAGCTATAAATTCCTTTTTCTAAACACATTTTTTGTTCTAGTTTTTTTTGGTGCTTTACTCTGTATGTATAGATATGTATATATAGACAACTTCATACAAATTTTTTTCCCTTTAAAATGATTAGTAGCTCTATGTTATGAATGATACTTTATGAACAATTTCATTTTGACAGTGCTTATAAAATTCTGTTCTTATGCAGAGGGTTTATATTAATTCACTATGATGAGACAACAGAAATTATTATTTTAATTTGACATGTCATTCTTTTTTTTACTGTGTTTCAATAGGTACTAGTTGCCAGCAAGTCCCACTGTTGATTTACAATGCACACATGTTTTTCATGAAGCATCATTGATTTCTTGCACCTGGTTGAAATCTCAAGTGGAAGACAGAAATTGGGAAATTGCTCTCTGCTTGTAATGGTAGTTTCCTGCAAAAGAACAACAGCAAACTAGAGATAAGTAAGTAGACTCCTTTTTTTTTTAATGGTGAAGAGGCTTTTTTTCTGTGTGTAGTTTTAGAACTATGTTGTAGATAGGGTATGGTATAGATTTGCTCTAAGGAATGTGTTGCTGGAAAAGAGATTTTTTAACAAAGCTGCGATTTAATAATTATTCAGCTAGAAGAAAAAAAAAAAACCCTGAGACTTCTTAAAAATATTATTTAAAATTAAATCTCTGCTATAAGAATCATTGCACGTTGTCAGAGGGTAAGAAATTGTGCCTTGAAATAGAAAGTGTTTGTTAGTTGATGTTCTACTTCATTGAGATTTAAGCAGGTTTCTGAGACTGATTTTCTTTTGGTTACAGTAAGGGAGAATTCTGAAGTGTGTTTCTGAATTTTGGCCTTCAGCAACAACAGATTTCTAGACTGAATCAAAGATTTAGTAGCTCAAAATCATGAAGTTGAGACTCTTCTTTTTTTTTTCCTTAAGATGAAAGGCTGAGATACTATTGTTAGTAACAAATTAATGTTGTGTTTAGATGAACTCACTTGTTTCAAAATAGATTATAGGAGTATGAAATGGTGTTCAACCCTAGAGATTCATAAATGTGTACTTTCAAATTCAATTCTCCTACATGCTTCATGTATGTTTCTAATAATGCCAGCATCTTTGTAGCTTCTACCTCAGAAATTCCTCAGTATGAGGAAATTCTGAAAGTATGATGAAAGATCAACTTTTCAAGGCTTTATATTGTGAAGCATGCAGATATCAAAGTGTTCTATAAGAATATTCATATATCCAAGTAAAAATGAAATGTTATAAAAAGAAATAAAAAGAAATAAATTGGTGGGGTTGGGGATGAAAGCCAAAAATGAAATAAAGATTTAAGTACTTAAGCAACTTGAATGTTGCTAAAAGCTGTTCAGAACACCTTACTTTCATTTTATGACAAAAAACCCAAGATGTTGCAGTGTTTTGTAAATCTAGCAAAAATGCACAATAATTGTGAAATAGTGTTAAACTGGAACCTCTGAAAAAAATGTTGAAGTCTGTTGCATTATTAATTATGACAATCTCATTGTTATCTAAATGGCATTGTGAATTTTATATTTTGTACATTTCCAAATGGAATCTACCTGGTAAGGAACAATTCTAGCATGTTATAAGACATGTTGTCTAAAATGGGCATAGTTATGGATAAATTGGATTTTTTTGTTCGTGTTGCGAGGAGGGTGTTAAGTCTCATAAACATGTTTAATTCTGTTTTCAGACCCTGCTGTGATATTCTGGTAGGACAGTTGGGTTGAGCTACCATAGAGCTACTAGGAGCTTTCCCAATTGTTTTTATTTGGGACAGGCCACATAAAAATACATTCTAATTACAAATGAAAACATCTACAAACTGCAAGTTTCATTGGCTTTATCAAACTCAGATTTACTGCTTCTCTTCTATTACAGATGTTTCATTTGTTGCATCAACTTTGTAGCATTATAATTGTATTAAAACAGTGGTATCACTTTGGGTTGACATTGTAAGCTCAGAAATTACTGAAGAAGGATTAAAGATTGTTATCATTATCTTTCTGAAGTGGTGTGACTGACCAATAAACCCCTAAAATGGAAGAAGGCTCAGAGGAGAAGCTCAGAAACTAAAGGAACAATGTAAGGTGTGACTGACTGTAGTGGTTGTAAAGACAACTTTATCTTAACGCAGAGGGGACAGAGCGTTTGGTTTAGACAAACAGCTCTCAACTGGTGGTGTGAATGTTTCTCCCGTTAAAAGAATGTCTCCCTGAGTTAGACACAGCAGCACGGAAGCTGTAAATACATGGCTTGGCTCAACACAGGGTACAAAAACTAGACAAATAGCAACAGTGTTTTGATGAGGGCAATGGGCTTGAGCTGGCTTCAGCCCAAATATTGCTTCTTGAGCACTGGGGATGCTGTAATGGTGAGCACATTATAGAGACCAGGAATGGCAATCAGACGTGTATTGTGATTGAACAGTTTATTGCAATTGTTATGTTTTGCTGAGTGTAACTTAGAAATGTATTATTGTTTCAGTGTAATTTGTATTACTCTGCTAAAACAGCAATTCCATGTAACACCAGCTATCTTCAAACAAGTAAATATTATATTGAACGTTATACCCTCAATGCATTAAATATCTAAAAAAACTCGGTCAGACCGTTGGACACTGACAGATGGGCAAATTGTGTAGTGCTTAAAAATTTCTCTCTAAATTGTGATATGTATAATGATGAGATTCTTGGATGGGTGTCATCATGAATAATTCATCAGGATATTGCCAAGAGACCTAGGTGATAACCAGAGTACTGTTTTCAAATAATTAAGTGAAAAATCAGGATTTTTGAAGTCTAGGTTTTCAGTCTTAGGGCTTTTGTACTGAAGTTAATAGGATGTAAAACTCCAGGTTGCAGAAGTTACCGATCCAGAAAGTTGAGTTTCTGGTGACTTTGTGACTTGATATAGCCAAAATATACTTGAATCTGAGCTGAAGTTTACCCTATCAAATATTATACAGCACGTGCTTAAAATGTTTTGTTACCTTTGAGTTTATTCCAGTTGGAATGAGAGACTTGATTCATTTAGGCTGCATAATGTTTTGCACTCTCTTATTTATATGTAATGTTGCCATGCAGGTGTAAGTCCACACTGATGTGTGGAAAGTGGCCTGGTTTACTTTTCTATGGAAAAGTTTACTAAGAATGAAGTAGGCTTCTGGCTAGATAGGAATAGATTTATAAGAGAAAAGGAACAGCACTGTGGTAGGATACTAAAAATTTTGTTGCAGAGTTTAGTTCTCCTTTATTTAAGATCTTCAGCAACATCTGTTCAATATTAAGTGGTTTGGGCCAATCCTCAGTTATGGGGTACTTGAACAGTTGAGGCAGGGATACTTACGGGAGAAAGGTACTAGTTACTCTAAGGGTGTTCATTAAGTACCATTTGTGCACTATCCTAACAGTGTATGAAAAGTAATCTTCCTCCAGATTTCATGAACTGTTCCACAGTAGATTTTATCTGACAAGAACTCAAGATAACCCAGTTACTGGTGGGTTGAATGATTTAAAATCTCTCAGTTCTTTGTTGGGTGAAATACCTGTTATAAACTATTTTTGGTTGCTTGCATGCTTGTGTATATCGATTCTGTCTTCTGCGTATGTTGGAGATAGCAAAAGGATTACAGTAATCATTAGCAAAGTTCACTTTGTTCTTTACTTCAGCACAATCTATTAGTAGTTGATGTCATGAAATACTGATATTCATAAGAGTTCGATGACAGTTCAGGACAGTTAAAGAGTTAAAAATACAGTCCCTTGTGCTTTTACATATCTTTATATTGAGCTATATGACTTGCATTGAAAGGTTAAAAGGACCAGTTAAAATTTCTCTCTTTCCTCTGGTTTAAAAGAAAATGCCTTCGTATTTTTTTTTTTTTCCCAAGGGGAGTCTGAATTAGAAAGAAAATTGAGAAATGCTTAGCTTTAAACGACCATTTTCTTCCCTGAAATGCACATAAAAGTGCACCTGCAGCACCATATTCTTCACTCTAGGACAGGAAAAGCTATCCCTTTTTGCTCCTGAAAATAGGTCTTCCTAAACGTGTGATGGGAGAACATTTGTTTCCAGGTTGCCTCCTCATTGCTTCTCATCAGACTGGTAACAAACTAGAAATACTTGCTTCTGTGTGTGTGTGGCAGGACTTAAGTTTGAGCACCATCTGCAGTAAGGCATGAGGAGTAATTCTAGGATCAGGTAAAACCTGGTTGACACCATTCCCTCACTTGAAAGAAGGGAGGGTTCAGTCAGATCTATAGCATTTTGCAAGCAGGTAGAGGCCTTTTAAGGCACTGGTATTCTGCAGTAATCTCTACCCTAAAAGGCATCAATGATCTAAGAATATGGTGGCTAAGAAGGAGTTGAAAGTATATTGCTGTTCTCATTCTGCCTAAGGCTTTGCTGTCCAAACATATATCTACTTGACTAGCAGAAATATTTTTTGACAGTGGAAGACTTACTAAGGGAGCACATGTTTATATTCACAAGTGGAAGAATTAAAGTCTCCGGTAGGTGACCTTGGGAAAGTGCTGTCTGGTGCAAGCACCGGTGTGAGCGAGTAGGAGTCTTCCTACAGCCACTGGAAACAGAAGGGGCAGGGGGTTTTGCAATTGCTAGTAAGTTTTCTGATTTAATAAATGAGGAGTCTAGGAAGATTTTGTTGCTTGACAGCAGGCAGCCTACTTTTATTTCCCTTTTTTGAGTGAAAGCTGGCATTTCTATTGGGTAGCATGGTTTAGGCTTTGTTACTAACTCTAAGCCTGTGCGTGAGTTTCCTCTAGTATTTTGTTTAACTTAATTAAACAGTTGCCATCTTTTGTGCTGTTGTCCTATACTGGATTTTAATTTCAAATGTCTACTTCAGTTAAAAAAAAAAACCACCATAAAACTAGCTGGTTGAGGCTCACAAAAGTACATGATGCTTAGTTTGGCTCTCAGGGCAGTGGTGTGTTTTCCTCTACGTAGGGTAAAAGATTTATCATCTTTATGGAGATTTTATTTTTAATCGGTGTGAATAACAATATTAAAGTCAGACATTAAATTTAAAACTTGTCCCATTGCAGTTTGGCACCCGTGGTTACACTCTGGATCTGAATATAATGTAGAGGATTCTTTACTACAAAAAGCACAGGCACTAAGGACAGTACACTTAAATTTAACAGGCAGAACTCTCTAGGACACTGATATTGTTAGATGAGAGAAGTGAAGCAAAAATAGGACTGGAAGAGCTGACGCACACAAATGCTGAGGTCAGAATGAAAACTGGTTTGTCTGAAGATGGCATAAAGCTGAAGGAACTGAGACTTTACCTCCGGCAGTTTTATTTTTGAAGCCGTGGTCGCCTTCTTATGTTGCATTGGCTGTGTTATTTTTTTCATTTTCAGATTGCTGTTTGTGGTCTACTCAGGGGGGGGAAAAAAAGAGTTCAGCCTCTAGATATGCACATAATCCAGAGGAATTGTTCTAATGTACTTTCTTGCATAACGGTTCTGTATTTATTCTCCCTGAAGAATGTTCAGTCTAGGACCACAGATATATTCTGCTGGGTTTTTTAGGTAACTGCATTATCTTGGAGAGTCTATTTAGATTTTATCTCCTTTCATCATGGCAACTTTGTTAATGGTAGATTTTTCTGGAAAGTAGTAATATTTCAGGAGTTGAGGAGAACCTTAGGCAATATGGTGCAGTGCTTTTGAGATTCTTTTAAGCAAACACTCTATTAATTGCAATACTGGGATGAGAATTTCCTTTTGAAGACTTTCTATGCTTTTGAAGAGTAGTACTTTTAAGCTATGTTTTGAGCTGTTGTGAATGTATATCCTCAGTGGGGTAGATGAGGCTCAATTCTTGCTTCTACACACATGGGAATAGTGAGATACAGAATTCACAATTTGCTCGGACAGATGGCACTTACATTTAGCATTTAGTATCTATTGGTATAAAATATCTACAGATTGTTTAATAGTTGTTGTTGCAGACTTTGAAAGAGGCAAGTGTTTTCATACTTGGGAGTGGGATTCAGGAGTATGGTGGAATGTTCTCGGTAAAGATTTAAACCCTTAGTAATAACGTAGATGGAGATTGGCAGGTAGTGTAGTTCTTAAGCTAAAAAATTAATAGTTTCATGAAGATGGACTCTGTACTTGACCTTGGAAATGTTTAATAGCCTAGAGTAATCAGGAGAAAAGATTGGCAGTGAGCAACAGGTTGCTTTTTTGACAAAATTTGTTCACATCTCTTAAACCTTTTAAAATAAAAAAATGAAAGTAGTCTCCCTTAAAGAAAAAAAAACCTGTAAATCTGACTTTGTTTTATTGATAGTCTTGTGAATGAGCACCTGGGATACTATTAAATTCATAGGTATCCTCAGTTCTGTTTCATTCACCAATTAGTGAGTTACTTCCATTTAAGATTAGAAGTCTTGCTACAAAGTGAAAACCTGCTTTGATACCAACATGAAAAGGCACTTCTATATCTAAAGACAAGTTATCTATAAATAGATATCAGTGATGTTACTGCAGTTGAGGAAACTTCATTCCATTAAAAACATCAGTGAATAACTAGAGTAATGCTTAATAATTAATGAGTATGATTTAAGTCCATTTTAAAGTGATGACACTTTATAATGGTCCTGTAATATTTATAAGAAACTCTTACCTCCCGTAATTCTAATGAATGAATTTTCCTGACCCTTACTGAAAGTTACACCTGTAAAATATTTTTTCACTTTCCTACTAAGGGTCTTTTTTTCAAAACCACAGTTTATTTATGTAATTTCTGTAATGTCTTCAGGGTTTGTAGACTTGCATCTATTTTGTTTGGCATAGTGTATTTTGTGTCAGTACTGACTATTTGCTAACACCTGACTACTTTAAGAAAGATTAAAAGTCCCATATGTAAATCTCAGAATGGTTTGGGTTGGAGGGAACTGTAAAGATCACCTAGTTCTAACCTCTCTGCCAGGGGCTGTGACACATTCCACTAGGTCAGGAATACCTTCCACTAGATCAGGTTTGTACACAAACCACATTTTTCTAAAAAGGATATAATTTTCGTGTGTTTTATACAGGAAGTTTAGATTTTGTCGAAAGAGGTCCAAGGTGGCAAAACTATGTACAGAAGACTTTCATTTAATTGCATATACCAAAATCTTTCCACTATTAGGGGCCTTAACTATAAGGATAATGTTCATCTTACATTAATGAACTCATTTCCATTAAAGAGCTCTGCAGTGGGTAGTAGGAAGAGCATGTGAATAAAATTTCAGGATAAATTCAGATTCAGTCCACCATGTTCAGACTATTCCATGAGTTCTGGGATACATTAAAGGTCCAGCATGAGCTAGAGGAGGCATGGATTGGGATGGTAATTATCTCCTGCCTTTTGCCTTTACTTCCAGCTTATTTACAGGTACTTGTACTGAAGAAACAAAGTAGTGTTAAAGACATGTGAGTATGTGGTGTCCATTTATGTCTGTTCTCATCACATGGTATCATGAGGCATCTCAGCATTCCCGCTTTTTCCAACTCTGCTGTTAACAGATTGATTGTGTGTATGCTATCTTTCCCAGCTAAGGGCTTATGTTCTTCACAGATTCAGTGAAGAAGAAGCTGAGTTTTGCAATTTCATACTGACTAAGGATATCTGTGTGACTAATATAAAGTTTTCTGAACATCCAATGCTCTCTGAACTATAGAGATACTTAAATCATGACTATGTGCTAGCTGCTTGCAGCCATTAGGGATTCAGAGTGAATGTCTGCTTCTGAAAGTAGGTAAGTATTAAAAAAGAGTGGCTTTATTTTTTATGATCATATTTATTTAGAAGGATCCCTGAGTTCTTCACCACCATCATACTGAGACTATTCATGTCTAAAGCTCTCACTCTCATTGCAGTGTATTCCCATGATCAGACTATAGATTAGGTTGGTCTGGACTCAGAATTGTCCTCTTCAGTTGAATTGATATTACTGCAAAAAAATCCAATATGTGTGAAAGCCAAAGGTATGTGGTGGAGTGCAGCACCATAGTTTGTAGTTCCAGTGCTGTTAATATACTTTAATAGATACCCATTTTGCGTAAACACAGTTACTGTTCCTCTTTTGTTAGTAAGAATCCAAGGAGACTCCTCCTGGGGATATTGGAAACATGTAACTTTGTTCATCTTGCTGTTACTGAAAAGTGACCAGTAACATCGGGCCTGTAACATTGCCTTTAGTAAGACTTGACTCCAGATATTCTCTGTCTGAGAAAAAAACCCTGTTTCATCAATGAAGACAATGGATTTTAAGATTCAGTCTATGAACTGTGTTTCTGCTAACTTCCAGACCATGCAGCAAGCATGTCCTCAGAACTGGACATTTAGCAACTTGTAAAAACTTCCTGAGATTTTTAGGAAAAGGTAACTTGAGGCACTTTGAAGTCTAGAATTCATCTGATGAGGTTTCTTACTGAAATATCACCAAAATGTTTGAGTAAGATATAAAACTAGCTTTTATTTCTTCCACTTAAACGTTACAGTCTGGAGTGCGGTAGTTGCTTCTGGGTGGTTAATTGTTACTAATCTTAAAGTGAATTGAAAATTGGTGTTATGGAAGACATGAGCAAGGCAATAGAAAACTCAAATCAGGAAGACAGTAATTGTAAATTGAGCTGTGCAAAACGGTCACAAATTAGGAGACAGCATAATATTCTGGTAAGATGTTGTGACAGTCTTGAAACACAGCCCAGGTTTGCTTTTAATCAATAACCAGACAAATTCAGCACATCTTTTAAATGAAAGAAACTAGTCAATATTTGCAAAAGTGTTACTCACTGTGGGTCTTGAGTGTTAGACACTCTCTAAATTTTGTAAAGAAAAAAAATCAGGAAGCAAATCAGCTGAAGGATAGAGTTCAAGGAGTCTAAACCGTAGCCGATCAAAACAGAAGCAAATGTCTGCATGAACCCCCACAATATGAAACTGCTTTGTTTTTAACGGTTTCATTTCTAACAGATGTTTGAGATGAGCTGACCTTTTGCCAGGAATGTCATTATCACCTGTTGCATTATCTAGCTCATACCAGGCACTTGTTGTCAATTTCTTTTGCACATTCTTCAAACTATATGTTAAATACTGCAATGCCAAATTTCTTTAGTTTCCATTTTTCCATGATGAGTGGAAATGCCATCAACAAGTAATTGATGATGAAGATTTCTTATGGTCTTTTTGGGTGATATAAAATTCAATGTTCTGTGGTAATCTAAATTAAATAAACAATACAAAAAGCAAAGCTTAAGTGTAGCAAAGGATAATTTTTCATCATTTTTCTTCAGGACAGGAAATAAGAGTTGCCTTATTCTGACATAATTTCCAGCTCATCATGTATAGGAAACCCGTAAGTGATGAGACCAGCAAAACTGATGGCTTTTACTAATGTTTTTAGCTGTTCTTGGTTTAAAATTTAAGGCCTAAATTTCATTATAATGTAGGGGTTTGTTAAGGTTTAAAAAACTAAGTCTTATGGTAGAAAATTATTTATAGAGTACCTGAATGGCTACTGCCTGCTTTTCTGAACTGTTTTGAAGGTGTTTTGTTTATGATAGAAGTAGCCTAAATCTGGCAAAAACAGCTCTACACTACCACCCCCACCCCTGACAGTGGCATTAAAGCAAAGTTGTCCCAGTTTGCAATCTGAGTGGAAAGCCACAGGGGAAAAAAAAAAAAAAAAGAAAAAGCCACCACTGCCTTTTAGATTTCAAGGAAGCATTTAATAAACTCTAGAATGAATCATACAATGCTTTTTAAAAATTGAGACACTGTTTACACGTTACTAGGACAATTTATTCTATAGATTGTAGAGACAAAGGACAATTTTTTTTTTCTTCTCTCTTCTTTGACATTGGTGTCTATTTAGTTTTGGAAAAAAAAATGTGCAAATCTGTATAATGCATTTAGGATGAAGGTCCTGTGCTCTAGAAATTTCTGGGGGTATTCAAAACCCAACTGGACGCAGGCCTGAACAACATGGTCTAGGTGATCCTGTTTAAACAAGGAGGTTGATCTGGATGATTTCAAGAGGTCCTTTTCAACCTAAATGATTTTGTGATTCTTAATTTTCTTGACCATAGTCTCATGAGTTTACTTTTATATTTTTCATATTCCTTTGATGTGTTAGCACAAATTTTAAAAATACCTGAAATAAGGAAAAGGAAGCATTAACAACATGTTAAGAGAAACAAAAGCTAACAAGTTTTCATATTAATGGCTTATGTTAGAAACAGATGAATGAAAGATTGGCTCCCTTATCTTGATGTTAATGTACAACCTAACCAGGGGAGGGAAAGGAGTATTAAAAGTGCTATACCAGTAAATTCTACTGGCTCTTGTATTATAAATCTTCTGTTATAGATCTTGAGGTACTTGTACCAATAATTCTTTCAAAGGCATGTAATATATACTGAAAACATTAGTCATCGTATGAGAACATTAATACTTAGTATAAGTAACTCATCCCTAACACTAAGATGATGTATGAGAAAAGTTTTGATTATTTTGCTACAGATCTTGAGAATGGAGTTTGAATTTTTACTTCTGCAGTAAAACCCCAAAGTGCTAAGCTAGCTGAAAACATTTCAGTGAGACAAAGTTTTCTTGCACTTTTCTTGTTCTGTATAGGAGCAGTATGAACAAAAAATGCTGGATTCTGTAAGTGAAAATCTGGATCTTCACTTCCTGTGGGTAGTTAGTCCACACAAAATGTGGTTACTTTAAAGCAAGATGTCTGTCACTCTTGATCTTCCCCACTTAGGCAACTTCTGAATTATGCAGCTTGTGCAGTACATTTTATTTATTCTTACTTCAGTACAGAACTGAGAATGTTAAGTGTTTTGTATAAAAGGTTAGTAAGTACATGGATCCCAAGTTGTTTGAGTTGTATTTGAGGGTAGTTCTACAGCTGAAAATAAAGAGAAACTAGAAAGTGATCAGAACCAAGTAAGGAAGGAACAAAAAGCTTGAATAGCTGGAAGAACATATCAGGGAAGCAAGATGATCAAGAAATGACCACAAATCTTTCATCTGTGAAACTAAAATTTTATTCCACCTTTTTTATTGGGCATTTAAACTCATGTTAGAGCTGCAGATTCAAGCTAGAGTCACGCTTTATGTATTGAAAACCCGGTGTATTTCAGCACTCTGGACAGGGATTTGAGTCCAACCCCATAGCTGTACCTTGTGAGGAGAGCAAAGTAGCGAATTCAGGCTATTTAGCATATAAGGATAAATATATGTATCATGTGACACTACTGAGGGAGACAAGGTTCAGTTACTCTTTCTCCAGCACAAAGGAGAAAAATCTCATAAGTCTTAGTAAATTATTTCAGCTTTAATGCCTACATCTTTTGTGTACTTGTTATTTTAGGCTGTGCTAACTGTCTGGTAGAAATAAGGTGGCTAAGACTAACTGAATCAGTATGGAAAGACTGTAGATGTAAAATACCCCAGCATCCAGTCAAGAGCTTGCTCATGCACGAGAACACATAGCCTGGCTCTAAACTATTGATATACTTTCTAAACTTTGAGGAATATTGCCTCCCTCGCCCACTTTCTTCCTTCTCTATGTTAAAGATTCCCCCCTTATTCCTGACAAAGCCTGTATTCATCTAGATAAAGAAATGAGACAATTTTCAGTGGAAAAGACCATTGCATGGAAGTCTTGTATTAAGCTGAACTGTCCAAACTTAATCAACCATTCAGAAAATCTCTTTCCATTCTGAAAATTAATGTTATTTCAAATGAGGGTAAAAAATGTATAGGAATCATGGTAACAGATCATAAAATTATTTCAGTCTGAAAATGCAAGGATACAAAGTATTTCCTCATTCTTCTGGTTAATAATTTATCATCTTGAAGCGAAATCTCACCTGCCAATATTATAATGCTCTCTACTTCCTTAGAGTGTATTATCCTGAGGAGACACTTTTATTTATCTGCCATAGAACTTGAATCTGCTGTCATCAGATTCAGTTGGGTATTCCTCATACAATTCATTGTATGGCAATAGCATTCATAATACCAGCTAGCTCTGCTTCAAGTGAGGCTTTAGACCAGATGACCTCCTGAAGTCCACTTGAATGTGTTCTATGACTTTATTTTCACCATCTATTTCTCCAACTGTCTGGACAAATACTGGGCCCTCTGGAAGATGCCAACATTCAACATGGCCTTTCTAACAGCCAGAAGGATAATGTGTCCAGTCACACTGTTATTCAAACAAATAATTTAAAATGCTTTGTTTCTTCTTATATCCTGGTGTATTTAACTGGTGCCCATGTCTGCCTGGAATTAGGAATTCTAATTCCTAATTAGAATATTAGGAATATTCAAATATTAGCAATCTTAGGTTTCTTTGAACAGGAATGGACTTTTCCTGTCTGTTTCTTAATTTATTGCTGATGTTGCTCTATGGATAACAGCCCTCTTCAGATGGGCTGAAAGAAAGGAAGCCTAGTTTCTATATAAAGGAGGTTTAATGAGGAAATAAAAAAATTGTGGTTGGTGTAAAGAATGTGGAAGAGAGGTGGCTTTCATATCAAAGAGAAAATTATGATCAAACTCAATATTTGAAAATGCTCCATGGCGTGAAAGTGGTTCTTCAGTATGCTGATTATGGAAGGGAAGTGGAGGTGGAAGGGAGGAATGTAAGAATGATGTGGAGTGTGAACTTTAAACAGTGATTCAGGAAGTCTGTGTCTGCCCTTTGATAGATTTTTGGCTGTAACTGATAGCCAAAAGAAAAGGAAGATTAAAAAAAAAAAAAAAAAAAAAAAAAAAGAAACAAGAAAGAACTCCTCAAAGGACCAAAAGGGAAATTGCAAAGGAGGTTGGTTTCTTCTGGTAACAGGGCTGAAATCAGTAGGAGTTTTTCTATTAATTCCTGTGAGAGTAGGACTATGTCCTAAATGAGTCCTACAAGAACGTTTTAAAACATTTGCATTGAATGGTAAAAACAAGATATAGAACTCTACAAATAGTAAGTGTCGACTCAGAAGAAGGAATATATCCTAGGGAGACATCTCATACCATGTGTGAAGCTGCCTATTTCTGGCAATTTTGTCATCACACCCAGACAAATGGCGGTAATAGCCAAATGTAAGAATAATGACTAATACAAAATCTAAAATGAACATCCTCTAGTTTTTCCATATGGCTACGGACGGGATTAGATTCCTCCCAGAAATCTCCGAACTACATTAATTTTTCCTTGAGCTATAGCAGTGTTCAAAATGTTGAGTTTTATTGTACAATAAAAACTGCTGAAAGGATACCTAAAGAATCATGTTTGTTCCTTTTTTTTTTTTTCCTCTGACCTAATCCAGGTAATATAGTAAGATTAAATGAATAAGAGTAATGCAAAGCTTTGATAAAAATTTTGTCTTAAATATATTAATTCAAGATCATGATTTTAAAATATTTTTCTCCTGTAGGAGTACACGATAAAGTAATAAAACACAACTTTGGTAACTTGCATCTTTATAAACTTTAAGCCAACTGGGCAAAAGAGATGGACAGTGTGAAAGATCCTTAATTTTAAAAAGGGTTACTTTTCTATTCAGAGCCTCATTTCTCTTATAGTCGTAGACAGCACATGTGATCTGGTAAGTCCCATGAAAGTGGCGGGAGGCTGGAAGATAGTAGAAAGCATATCCCCATTGCTTGCTTTGTGCATATATACATTTCATTATGAACTCTTGTGGCCACAAAAATCTTTGGTCAGACTCAGTACATTCATTTTTATATTCTACACCAGGCTTATAAGGCTAGGAATGTCCGAACAACATGGCTAAGGAAGAAGAAACTTATACAATTATATCCAGTTTCTTATGTTTAAATAAATGGAGGGCTTTAAAGGACTAATTTGTTGACCTGAAAACAGTGTATAGTACTAAACTGTTTCACCAGTATTGTAATTTATTTTAGTGAAGCTTTTTTAATGGCTGTAGTTTGATGCAGAGTAGTTGGTTAATGTTCATTCTTTTTAACTCTAAGCTTACATGTTGGTGATCTTGAAAGATTAAATGTTAAAGTAACATGCTGTCAAATATCTATAGTAAATCATAAAGTTTGGCAGGAGAAAATGTTAAATCGGCATTTATTTTTGAATGGCTCAGAGACGTTTTATTGTAAGAGAATGTCAGGCAAATAAAAGGAAAGGTCAAAGGGAGATCTTTCATTTTAATAGCTAAAGAAGAGTAAATATCTTAGTAAATCTTAATAGACTTATGGAACTCTCTGATGCTTCTAAAGTTAAGCCATTCTAAGAAAACCCTAAGGATATAGCATTTTCACTGCTTCCAATAGCATTCCTCATAGCTGCTAATCACATAGGTAACATGTTATTTGGATAATAAGAAATTATTCCAATAGTGTTTATTGCAAACTTTTAGATATGGCATCTAGTAGTATGTAGGCTAGCGTGGTGGAGATGGAAGACTTTCTCCCACTGCTCATGTCCTGGCAGTTGGACATAAACTAAGACTGGCCTAACTAGTGTGATATCTTTGCTACTATTGTACTAGTACAGTACAAGATTAGCAGAAATAGGCATAGAAAAAAATGCCATGTATATCTGTCCCACCTGCACATCAGTCAAATGAATGTAGTGGCCAACTAGGAGGTGAGACAACTGTGTCTTGGCTGTTCTCACTCAATAAGAAACAGTGTCCCCTGGGGCCAGTGTCCCCAAGACTTTAGTTCTTATGAGCTCAATTCTGCACTTTTTCCAGAAGACATTTAGGTTTGCAGCTACTTGTTCCTTTGAGACCTTGCTTGCTTCTGGTTTGCACTGAAGTGACAGAACCTCTCCATCTTCAGAGAAATTGTTCCTAACGTGCAACAACAATTGCGCACCTTTCTTAAGCAGAGAGAAACCCATACGGTGATACTCGTTCTGTTGGTCTTATTCTCAGCCAAAACTGAATTATTATTTTTTCATGTTATGTGGTTACATATCTATCATTCTACTTGGGAAATTCACTTTGTCGTACATAGAAGCTTAAGTAAGACATACTTCACACACACCCCGCCACACACACCTCTCGGTTGAGGAAGCATGTTGCTTGTAGGCATTTTTGGGGTACCTCCCAGGTTGGCCTATAAAATCACCTTAAAGTTATTCTATAGTTAGAAAGGCTATAAAGACTTCTAGTGAAGAATGTGATGTGTTCAGTACCAGATACTGTATCTATTTCTCCAGTTATCTCACACTAAGCAGTTTGAAATGAATTTTCATTTTGTGTTATATGGAAATTTTCTTAAAGAATTAAAAGTAGTGGGAATCACTGATGTAAGTGCAATAACATAACTTGCCTGTACTAACTGATTTCTCCCATTGACTTACATCAAAGCACTTTTTGTGAACCTGTGATTACAAATGGGATACTCAAATTAGCTTTGTTTAAAAGACACGAAAACCATAAAGAAGTAGTGGTCACTGTTTAGATTTTACCTAGAAATGAAGGACACATTTAACCAAGGAACAAAAGGCAAGTTAGTAGTTACAAAGGGGTGTGAAAATAGCTGTTCACGTTGTTGACAGATAGATAGCTTTCTCTTTCCTTTACACAGTAAGATACTGTGTTTTATCAATGTCTACTCAGAGCCTTTTCTAGATGAAGACCTAGATGTTTTGCAAAGTTTCAGAGGTATTTTAATTGCAAATTTTCACTTGTGTAATGAAAAGGGTGAAATGGAGTCTTTCTATTTGGTAATTTTTCCAGAAACCATTCATAGCTAGAAAGGTATAATGGGAAAAAAAATGTTGTCCATTAGACGGTGTGAGAAATGGAACAAAAAAATCACATTCTTCAAATGTTTGTATTAATGACTGAGTTGTGCTTCTCCAAAGAAATGTCTACACAAGTTGTTTCAAAGGTATGACTTGCAAACTCATAGAATGCAGGATGAATTATGACGCAGAAGCATTTAAATACATGTAAGTGAATGTCTAAAATCTTGAACTTTTCAGACAGATGAAAGTGAATAAATATAGGTTATTAATGACATTAATTCATACATACCACCACCCTCTTTTTGTAACTGTGTCTTTCTGCCTTTTAAATTCCATTTTAGCATTGTGGAAGCAGCTTATTTGGTGCATAAATGGTTATAGAGTTTACAGCTGCTTAAGTTCAGTCTTAACACTCTGAGCAAGCTAATCAAGATTCAGGCAAAGGTGTTACTGTCTCTAATGAGCTAAATAAAACCAGTAGAACTGGGTGAATCGAATTAGAGAAATTGGAGAAGTTTTGGGTCGGGATTTTTTTTGTGTTTTTTTTTTTTTTTCCTTCTCCCTCCTTCTTATTTCAATATCTATCTATCTCAGGAGTTCAGAAATTCTGCTATACCATGTTAGTATTCTTCCAGTGAAGTTTTTAGCATTCTGGTATATTGAAAGCAATACTTCAGACTCCAATTTGTTCTTAGGTAAGAAGATTAATTTATATGCTGATTAATTTTCTGGGCTGGTTGTCTTCATCTGGCTTTGTCATATGTATCACTTCTTAGTAATCTATTTTCTTTAACCTCTGTACACCAATTCTGATGGTACATGAATTCATTTGTTTGCTTTATTCCCTTCATTTGTAACACTAACTGATATCTATGCTCTGTGTTGGAACTTGATCCTTAAAGGTGCCTGAATGCTCCTAACTTTTGCTGTGTTATGAGTGCTGAGCACTTAGCAGAACAAGGCAATTAGGAAATAAATACTCCTGTTTGAAATGTTCCACTAAGTTAAATTGCTTAAAATAATAAACCCTTGTTTAATGACAAGTCCTATATGTTTGCTGGTACCAGTCTATCTACTTTACTTGGAGCAGAAATTAACTTAGTACCCTAGTAGTATGGAACTGTCCATATAGGATTTTTTTTAATTTTGCAAGAAAAATATTATTTCTTATATGGCTGGAAGATGAAAATTCGAAGCCACTAAGAGCATCAGGATATACCTCTCCACTATGTTTCCCACAGTGAATCTAATTTAAAAGAGCTGACGTGGATGTTAGATTTGATTCTGATTCCAGTCTAGCAAGTGGAATGAAGGAAAGACCTATTTGAACTAGTATCATCCATCAAACTGAAAAACCCCAAGCTTCTTGATCCTCCTAAGCCTTGTGCTTACCTGATGAGTTGGGTCATGCCACTGTACGTGGGTTCTGTGGAGGTGGGGAAAAAAGAAGTTGGTATTGGTTAATGATCCTTTCTGAGGGACAGAGGGAAAAGAAAAAGGATGGTTTATGTGTTGCGTGGCATTCCAGAAATTGGTGTGTGGTTTTCTTTCCTTATTTCTGCATGCCAAGAAATTCTCAAAGTACTTTTCTGAAGATAAGTGAACATACTCATCAGAGCTTACTTATGCCTGTTAAGTCTTTGTGTGAAATATTTCATGAGGAATATGTAAATATTTTGACTGGTTGTGCCTTTATTTTTGGAGTGCATTGCAGATGACACATGAATGTATCAGGATGAAGCTGTGGCAGCAGAGGCATGTAAGAGATTTTTAATGTTTTCGAAATTATTTTTTTCTTAATGAAGCCAGCAGTAGTAAAAAACACCATTATGCAAATGGACCAGAGTAGAGGAACACATATCTTAGCATAAGGCTAATGAGACTGTGGTAGAGATATTTTTGAGAGATTATTTATAACATAGAGAGACATGTAAGACAACAACTTGTTTTCAAATCTGAAGGGACATTTTGTACTTTTATTTCTTCTGGGCAGCAGATGTGGTTGGTTTGATTTTGTTTGTTTGTTTTTAAGAAAAAAAAAAGAACAACCAAACCAAACCAACACTGCCATGAAGGCTGACAAACATGAGATACTTGCCAAAGGAGAATATGTATGGAATTGCATAGTTTTTGTCTAAGTTGAAGAAAAACACAATTCAGTCAAATGAGTGTGTGTGTGTAAATGTAAAGTAGCATACAAAAAAATGTAAATGATAAAGTAGCAGATAATAATGCCTGTAAGCATGTTTAGAGGTTTTGTATGTCCACAAGTCAGGTATCATCCAAAAGATCACAGAAACTATAACAAAACGAAAAGTCTTCTAACTGCTTCATAATGATGTGTTAGCTCTGAAATCTTGGCACTTAAAGTGGAAGTTCAACATATTACAATACAATGTTTACTCAAAGTAGCAGGTCCTGTAACTTGTGAAATCATTCCTGGAGGGTTGCTTAGGTCCTCTCTCATTGTCAATTCTACTTTTAAACATAATGTGATATAAAGATTTAGCCAAGAGTAACATTGTGAAATACTTAGATTTTATTTAATGTGTATTTTCTTTTATCATTGGTATTGGAACCTTCAGTTGTTGTGCTTATCTGGCCTACCGTTTAAAGTTTTGAGGCTTATATTTAATCTAAATATGTCTACAATTGGCTTCATGTCTTTTGTTCACACTAATCAGGCAGAACAAAACTCCAGTGCCACCAATTCTCTTTGTATACACACTTTTATGTTATACTATAATCATCCCATTACCTATTTGGCACTGAAATAAATGGATTTAACTTTTAATTTTATGCAGCACATAATTTTCTAGACTTAAGACTATTTTTGTAACTTCCTTCTGAATCCTTTCCAGTTTGTCAGAAAACATCCTGAATCATGGAAAAATGAATCAGTAGAAGCCTCACTAATGCCAGATGTAGCCATTAAATCATTTCCCCACTCCTACTTGATGTTTCTTAGATTTTTCATCCAAGGTCAGTGTTAGCCCACTTAGAGTACTGCAGTAAGAATGTGTTTATTTCAGTTTGATTCTTTGCATTATTTTTGAACTTCTTGTTAGTATTTTTGTCTTTTGAATTCAGAACAGGAATAGTCCACTCAAACAACACATTATACTGCATAACATTGGAAAGTACTTAAACATATGCTTAGTTTTCTATTGACACAAGGTATTTGTACACACCCTTAAACTGCTTAAATATTGTTCTGAAAACATAACAACTGCTATGTTGATGGGCTAAATTTTGAGGTCAACTGATTAGTATTTTTATCACAACATTTTCACTGTGATATGGCAATGAATTATTAAAATAAGGAAACTAAATAAAAATTACAGTGATTTTTACAAACACTATCACCCCCTCGCCCCCCAGATATTCATGTCAATCTTAAAACTGTCTTGAATTTTCCTGTCTGCATTTGAAACCTTATCCTTATTTAAGTTCCTTACATGTTGAAAGCCTTAGTTGTCTGGCAAGATTTTAATGAAGAAGCAGCAAACAGCATTTGTCTCTGTAGCAGACAGTATGTGACATTTCTTCATTTAAAATTCTTTTTATGTGCTATCAGACAAATTCACATATTGTATTGTTCAGCATGACCTTAGTGAATGTTCTTTACATTACTTCTCAAATTTTGTTGTCATCTTTTTGTGGTGATTGCATATGCATCTGTAAAATAACACATGTTCATAAATATGTTTGTCTCTATTTTGAGAAATAACATAGTAGTGATTTAGTTTGCAGACATCTCATTTGTTCATGACTACTTGAATACTTCAGGATGTTGAAAAATGTGGGTTTGGTCCAGATTTTGGTCAAGGAAAGGTAGGGCCTTTTTACTGTTGTAGTCTCTTCTCTGTCTGGAACTGCATTGGCTGTTCTGACAATAGATGTTTGATTATTATTTGGTTGAAACAGTGTGTTAACTTGGCTTTTTTACTGAATAAAT
The DNA here is from genome assembly GCF_000690775.1 of Eurypyga helias. Classification (NCBI taxonomy): domain Eukaryota; kingdom Metazoa; phylum Chordata; class Aves; order Eurypygiformes; family Eurypygidae; genus Eurypyga; species Eurypyga helias. Next base: position 39,658 of record NW_010232543.1, on the reverse strand, counting down.
AAAGAGAATGAAGTCATAAGAAATAATTTGTGGGAGAGGTTTGTGTACAGCTTGTGGCAGTGGGGAGGGCCAGGATTTGCTTATAAATAAAAATTTAAAGAAAAAAAGAATCCTCAAGCTATATCCTGAAATGTAAGAAAGAAATATTGAAGTATCTCATGTTACAAATCATTACTATAGGTATAAAAGTGTCTTGCAACATGATGAAGGTTGATCGCTTAGATAATTAACAAAAGTTTGCATTAAAAATATGTAATTAGGAAATTAGTTGTTCCACCATTGAATCACCTAGTTTACATTTTCCCTGTTTTGCAGCCTGATCTGTTCATTTTATCAGATACATCTGTACTGCACACAGCCTCTTGACCTATTGTTTTTTTTTTCTTAGTGCTTAATAACCTCTAACAAGCATTTTTCTTGCATGTTCTGTCTAAATTTCTCAACCAAGGTTGGTTTTTTTTTTCACTTTTATATATTTAAGACATGACTATGTGATGAAGACTTTGGGCTGCTTTTTCTTGTTCTTTGGGATCTTTCCCATAGAAAACAGTTCATTATCTCCTTTGAGGAAATAGTTTTTATCATAAAAAGTAAATTTGCTACACTGGAGGCAGCTTTTTCACTGTAAGTTTGCTCTTTGCAGACCACCTTTTTCTTTAACAAGGGTACCAAGTTATGTTCTGGAATTAACTGCAAAGGAAGGAAAACAATAGCATGCTTTCTAAGTATGACTTATGATTAATTCAGGAACTGCATGAGCTGTTGTAGTATGTGCTTTCATTTTCTCAACTGTGTGTTTTGCTACTTCCTACTCAAAATTGGTTTAGCAATGCATAGATTTAGGTGGAGAAAATCTATTCTGAATTTTCCTGAGTCTGCTGATGTGTATAGGCTTATATGGCATTTTGATTGAATAATGGTTCTTAGTGACTTAATCTAGACAAAACCAATATTCTTCTGTTTACTGCTGTCTGTGATTCAGTTCCCTGTCTCTAACAATGCTGCTTTTTTACTGTGTTGCATGGGTGAATTACAGCTTAGTTAACTGTCTGTGCAATGACACCTAGAATTGAAGTCAGGGCTGTTCTAGAGTCTTGTAATATCTGTCATAAAAATAAGGTTATTATAACAATATTATTATTACTAGTGGATTGTTAATAATCTTTCTTTTAAAACAGGATTTCAGACTAAGTAAAGTGAGTTTTTTGGTATGTTTTATGCATTCTAAAGGTGGATGGTGCCCCAAAAGTAGTGTAAACAATGCACTAAAACTTGTACATATGGGATTTGCAAACAGAATTCTACCAGCATTTTAAAAGAGAGCTGTTCCCTTTGTTTTGTTTTCTGATGTAATCACGAGCATTTGAGATGGCTTTGCTGTATTTTGGCATTAAGTGGACACCTGTAGATATGGCTCTACAGTAAAAAAAAGTGTGTTCCAAGCCTTTGAGCTGTGCTGTAGAAACCATATGTGAAGTACGATAATGCTTGTTTGGTTTTGTTTGTTTGTTTGGTTCCGCCCCCC
>NW_010232543.1:18831-38117 GCF_000690775.1 Eurypyga helias | reverse complement strand
CCCCCCCCCTATCTGGAAAGACTAGTTCAGTCCTGAATGACCGATTTCTAGCCTGAAGGAGAAACCTCCATGCTAAATTGTGCTATTCGTGTTGGGAGCAGAAAGGCTGTCCTTCCCTGCTACAAGGAAAAATTCTGGATGAGGGAGGTGCACAGAGTTTAGCAAATTCTGACTTTGTATGAGTTTCTCATATCACAGAAGAGTCATGATCTTGGCAAGATGAATGGGGATGTGAATAAAGAGATGATTTTTTTTTTTTTTTTTTGTGGTGAGCATGCGTTTCAACTGTTCATGGTTTAAGAGAGAGGATTTATTTTCCCTTTCCTTTGAGGATGCCAGGCAAGAACCCTGAAGTTCATGTATATTCAAGATGCAATTATTGCTTTCTTTTTGTTTACTATGGAAATGTACTTTGTTGGGCTTTATGATTTTATAAAGCACTGGGTTTGAATTTGTTTGCAGTTTTCATTAACAAATCCTGCAATGAGTAATTTGAGAGGCATGGAGAAAATATTCCATTGAGTCAATCTTTTTTTTCTAAATATAAGCTGAAGTTTTCTTTGTGGAAACAGAAATTTTTTCATTTTCATTGATCCTTCTGTAAAATGTTATGTGTTGTGTGTCTATATAGGTGTATATTTGTCAGATGGAATTTCTGAGCTAGACTGAATAACACTGAAACACTATTGGAGGGCAAATAAAATTAATAGAAATGTGCTACAGTGTTTGAAATGGGTGAATATATAAAAATTGTAAGGAACAGTTAACAATTGCTTCTAAGAAGATTGTATAAGCAACAGTACAGCTGGGTGGCAGTTTCTTCTCTGTTGTCTCAGAACTGTTTTGTCCTGTGCTGCAATAAGCTGGAGATAATACATACTAATTAATTTTTCTGTTGAAATATTTCCAGTAAACAGAGATTTCTCCATAGTCTTTGGAGTTTTTCACATAGTTAGCTGTACTAACAGTTAAAATAGTCAGTTCTATATTTGTCTAGGTCCATGTTCCAGTTACTGGTGCTTGTTAAAAGAGATTGCAGAACTCCCTTTTATTACATTACTAATCCCCATGTAGCTACTTCACAGAATCACAGAACACGTTAACACATTAGATCAAATCACCTCTTAACCTTGTCTTTGCTAAGATAAATAGATTTAAATCCTGGAACCTCTCTCTAAGGCATGTTTACCAATCTTTTAATTGGTCTTGTGGCTGTTTTCCAAACCTCTTCTCATTCCTCAGCAGAATTCTTTTATTGGAATATTAAGGCAAGACCTGATCTTTTTGATTGTATTCCTATAGTTGTCATCAGATATTAGATTTTTCCTCTTATTCAGAGTTCCAGTTGAGGCATCTTTGGCTCTTATTTTTGCTTTTGATCACTGATGTATATTGTAGTTGCTGTATATCAGTGCATGATTACCCAAAACTTTTTCAGCTGTTGCATCTCTGATAATTGTCTGCTTTAAATTCTCCAACTATATCAACTTTTTAAAATAACTGAGTAATAACTGAAGTAACAGTTGCTTTCCAACAGTGTTTTATAATAGCACACTACTGTTTGAACTACTGTGTGCTATTTTATTTCAGAGGACTATTCCAAATCCAGATGAAAGATAAAATGTGAGGGGGGAAAATCGAATAGTGCCTGTTCCCATAAATATATTTTTTTATCTTTTTGCACATTTCTTTTGGCCTCACTATATCTCAGGCTTGTTGTTCTTTTTAGCTCTAATCCTGGATCTCACAAGTGTCTTTTTGATAGGCTTATGTGTCTGATGTCCATTTTGATTTAAAACATAGACTGCAGTACTCTGTATATCCTTTAGCATAAGTTAATAATTTGCCAGTTAATTGCTTACTGCTGTTCTGTGTTTTTCTTCTAGACATCAAGAAGAGATAGAGCTGTACTAGAAATTAACATTCTTGTCCAATCTTCTTAGTTGTGCAAATATTTTTGCTGTGAGTGTCTATCTGCACCTTTTATTCTTCTCTGTTCTCATGGTCCCCTCGCTTAAGGCACAAATTTCTGCAGTGATAGTTGAGGAAAATAGCTAGTAACTTACAGGTTACATTCTTGGAAAAGATCCAAGCACATGGTTCTTAAGTGTTAAAAACAAACAAAAAAGTGGTACGTTTTGAAGATTATTCTGTAACTGTTAACAAATAAAAATTTTGTTCTGCAAAATAAGTTAAACATGGTCCTTCTTGAGTTAAGGGTTTACCTACTTTGGTCATCCTAATACACCCACAGCATCACTTGAGCGGTTGTTTCTGTAATAATGGATTCTCTTCCCCCATATGCTTTAGATAGATAGAAACAATCATTCTGTTCCTTACCACAAAAAAACAAATTAAATACCAATTAACATTCTACTTTTGGTTTATCTGCCAGGCTGTTGATCCTAGAATATCCAAGGTTCTTTTTATTTTCAACTTGTCGTCAAGTGAGAAACATACATAGAGCCCACATTGCTTCTCATTTTGCTCACTTGCTTGTTCTTAAAAAGGAGTGGAAAGATTAATTCTATTTGAAACAGAAAAGTCTTTCCCATGAGGATTCAATTTAATAAAGGAGCGATTAATTTATAACAGATGCATGCGAATGTAAATGACGTATCCCATATTTCTTCCTTGGTTATGTGGAATGTAACCACCAAGCTATAGTCCCAAGTGTATTTCTGGTTTGTATGTCTCCACCTTTCTCTCTACACTGTTGCTTTAAAGTCTTCCTGAATAGTTCAGCCAGCTGTCCCTTAAGGTATGTCTCTTCCAGTTTCTTTAAAAAAAACTCAGGTGCTAAATAAATGGTGAATTGTCTATTTTTTATCTCCATTCAAGAATCTGTAGGTCTGTCTCATTATGCTTCGTGGTCCAGAGAGTATGTAGGCTGACACAGATCTCCTTGTTTACCGTAAATGCGTTCCCTTTGAAAATGAAAAAATGTTATATGGATTCTTCTCTGAAGAATTATAAAGCTGCTCATAGTTTGTGTGTGAGGGACACTGACCAGATATCTTGCCCAGTTTCTCTGATTTGACTTCTTATTTTACAGAAGACAGAAAGATGTTGAAATAGACACAGAGGTGGCATCATGACTTTGTATATAAGAAAGCCTGTGGTAGGTTGTATTCTTAGCACTGCTATGACATCAACAGTAAATAATCATTTCGTTCCAATACTGTGTAACAAATTCTTCGTAAGTACAGCAGAGACCACTTTAGAGAGCTTTTTCATGAGGGATATGTCTTGGTCTAGGAACCAAGGGATGAGGACATAAAATTGCTTTGAAGCTGAAGAGATTTAATGGTAGATATCCAAATACCAAATATTGGCAAACAGTCAGGGAAAATTCTGTAATGCAAGTAAGACTTCTGGTGATAGTTTTGTAAGTCATTAATTGTGAATGCAAAGCAGAATCTCTGTAGCTTGTAGTACAGGCTAAAATCCCTTTAAGCTCTCTGTCAGCAAGGAAAACATACATATCTCATGTCTTTATAGTCATGAATAATCCCATGTAGCATATTCATGTCAGATTAATCCATTAAAGGCTGATTGCTTTCACTCCTCTCTGAATTTTATGCTGAAGATGAAAATATATGTGATTATTTCAAAATCCTGTAAGTTTCGAGGCCTGGAAGTTTTTATAGTCCCTAAATTCTACTATATGTTGTTGTGGGTTTTTTAAAAATTATGTTGGTGTTTCCTTTTATTTAAATATTTATTATATTTATTTTATTTTATTTTTATGCACTATCTGCATAAAAACACATCTGTGAAACTTGGATAATGGAAAGAGAAATATACCCTGAAAGAAAAATAAAGCCCAAGACATTTTAAGCTAGTGGCAAAATAGATGTTGAATGCTTTTCTTATTTTGCTTCTGTCACCTATTGGAGCCTAAGATTTTGAATCTGGTTCAAGAGTGAACTGCTACTCCATCATTTCACACAGAATACTAACATAGGTGTAAAGTGAGAGAAGTTTAATGCTTGTAAGGTTAATCATAGATGAGAAAGAATTGAATGCATGCATCTGAATTTTTATAAACTGTACTGTTTAGGAAATTGGTGGGGCTCTGTGTATGTGTGTATATATATGCACACACACATAATCATAGTATTACTTGAACAAGGTAAAAAGAGGGAATATTAAGTTTGTGCTGCTGTAAGTAGGGAATTGCATATTTAAACTTGCAACTCCCAGGAGTCTGAATATGAACTCCAGAGCTAATTTCTAGGAATGATACATAATGTGCTCCAGACTAACTAAATGAAAGTGAAACATTTTTCTGTGTATGTTGAATTAGCATGATTAAAGTGAGACTTACTAATTTAAGATATGTGTTTGTGGTTTTCTAGGATTATTAATTTTTTCCTAGCATCTGGAGAGCATGGAGGTAGATAAAACCTCCAGCATATCATATGCGGTAATGAAACACAAGGCCTCTTCTAACAGTACCTGGGGCTTTTTTACATTCCAAGAAAGTGCATGTTCAACAAGCAACAAATGTAGATTATATCGTCAAACAGGATGCTGATTGAGACTGAATGTTCATATAACACTTTATTGTTTCAGGGGCACTTTCCTGGTCAGTTATGCATCTCCTTTTTAGTGGATACTTGCTTTTTGCAACACAATATTGCAAGTACATTTATGGCAGCTTTAAATTTTCTTTATTTTCTCCTGAATGGTCACTTTTTTCCCCCTGATAATTTCCCAAAACCCTGATGTTAAACAGTTTATAGAATGTGTAGTTGTTTTCCATTTGAGGAGCTGGCTTAAATTCCATGGTCAGAAAGCCAGCATGACATAATAGAACGTATTTCGAGAGGGTAAAAATTGGCATAGTCACCTTAATTGTATAGTAGCTGAAGTTCTGGTTCAGGTGTCTAAATAGAGAGGATTGTTTGAAAACACTAAAGAGAAGGTTTCATAGCTTTTTATTTCCATGGAAACTGTATCTGATGTTATATCTTTCCTTTCCCTTGCATTTAATTACACTGTGTTTCTTTCCTCTTTCTTCCTGGCTTACGTTATGATCCTGTGTAAGCCTACAGCAACTTCTTGTGTAATTAATAGTATATAATAAACATCAGCAAATAAGGACAAATGCTCTTTTTGCTTAAAAAGTTTGTGATAAATTAATGGTGGCAATTGTCTAGCTGAAGCAATACAGAATGCAATAGCTCTAGTTTTCAGTTCCATCTCAACAAAACCTCTCTTTGGAAGTAGAGGAGGTTGTGCTTGACCACTGCTTCAACAAAAAACAACAAAAAAGGGCTAGGGACAAAAAAACCAACACCATTACAGTTAGACACAGAGAATTTATGAAAAAAAAAAAAAAAGTGTTTTGAAGAGGGAATTCCCAAGAAAAGTAAAAGCTTTCATTGTAAAACAATGACAAAGGACCTTTGAGTGGCTTGGTTATAAAGCTGAAGAAGTTTATATGAGATAAAAAGGGAAAACTGAATGTAGGTGTGATAATTGTATTATAATAGAGGGGTTCAAGTATCTGGCGGGCAAGAGAATATGAGAGTAATTCAGGCAACGAAGTGCTGCCTAGAGAAGTATCTAGGAGTCGGATAGGTGAAAATGCCTTCTGGAGTAACCAGGGAACATTCAATTGGACAGAGAAATCACCTTCCTGTGATATGCTGTCTCATCAAAGATGAGACTGATTTCTGAATGAGATCTGAACTTAACTGTCGACTTAGTGACAGTGAAAACCCTGGGCTAAAATACCTCCTTATCTGTTAAAAGCAAAAATATCTTAAGGGTTTCCTTAAGAAAAAAAAAAAAGAAAGAGAGAGAAAAAGGAAGAAAGGGGTTATTCACCTATAGATAAGGAATACATGCTCCAAGTTATTGTGTATTAGAACGATCTTAACCCTCAAACCTCTTAAACCCTCAAACCGAACCTCTTAACCCTCAAAAAAAATTCATGTATCAGGGAGGTTATTAATTGCTAAATAAGTTGGAGAAAGTTTCTAATCCTGAAGTGTTTCTGGATAATGAATCTGATGGTGTGTATGTTTCATTAAGAATCGAGGCATGTCTAGCTCAGACATTTGAGCCAAGAACACAAACACAAACACCCTGCATTCCCAGGGCGCAGTGACTAATAGTTCCAGTGAGATCTCAGCATTCCCTTTATAGATCAGGTGTTAATGTACACTGACATTCCAACTTGCAGCACTGAAAATTAATATCAATATGGTGGGCTAAATAAAGTATAACTCCAGAGCTGCAAATACTTTTGGGATGGAGAACATGCATTTTAAATCTTTTCTGCTAATGTTGAGTCAAAGCCTTTGATGCTAAAATAAGAGACTATAAGCCTTCATGAGATTGCAGATTGTTTATTCCTGTATAGATATGCTCAAGAGAAACGGTTTGCTACACTACCGTAGCTAAATTACAAAAATGAACCCATAAAACTAGATGGTGGTCAGCAATTTTTATTCCAATTATTGTCACTTATGAGACTTTCCTGTAGTGTGTTCTTTGGTAGAGTGTCTCTTAAATATCAATTATATTCTACATCTCCAAGTATCTTTCTGAAGAGTAGTTGATGGCAATGTCTCTAAGTAGGTTGAATTTTATTACCGGCTTCCATATATTCATGTGGAAAGTATTCCATAATTTTAGTTTATTGCAATAGAATAGAGGCTTCTCTTCTTTTTTTTCCTCTTCCACCTGTTTCACTCTCCCTATTTCCCTTGGCACCTTTATATGTATATAAATTACATGCTTAGTCTGGAATTTATTTTGCCGGAAGTTGCAGGAGAGCTCTATAGTGCGGTTTTCTGTTCTTGTTCATGGGGAATGGCTCCTTTACCAATTCCCAAATCAAATTCTTTGTGAAATCAACTTCTCTCTCTCTGCCTGAAATATCAGTGTCTAGCACCTGTTTGCTCTTGCTTTCAGGTTTCCTTACCTGTTGAAAATATGTACATCTTCTCCAGATGTTGGCTTGCATTTTTGTATGTTCAAGGAATTTTCCTATGTGTCAATAATTTTCTGTTCAGGTATTTAATTTCTCTAGGTTCCCTTTGTTTCTTTTATTTTCCTGTTTCTCGGAAGTTGGTAGGGTTCTCCCTTCTAATGATATTTTTAAGGCAAGTGTGGTATTACTATGACAAGTCAGTAATCAGTTATCACTTTATGGTTGCTCTATTTGTTACTTGGTGTTTTTCTTTCATTTTCTTCTAAGCTATTCACAGAAAAGGTTAGCCACAAGTGGATCATTGACCCATTTATTATTCACATATTTTCTTTTATATCTTTAACTTGATGTCCCTAAATATATTCTTCATAAATCCACACATGTTAATGTTCCTAGCTCCGTTATCTTTTAGATGGCTAATGTTATGTGGCATACCTACTGCAAGATTACATAACTCAGGTTTCGCATTGTCAGACTGCTAGGAACTGGGTTTTATGACTTCTGTAAATATACAAGAATAAAAAAATTCTGGGGCATGTTTGCTGTTTGTATATATGAGTCGTTCAGTTTTAAGTAGTTGTTTTGGATATTTTATTCTGATTACAGCTCATAGTGGGGATATCTTTAGAGTTGGATCTCTCTCTTTCTAATGTTTTTTGACTATAGAACCCTAAACATTTTAGAAAAAATGTGCAGGGAAGTGTTAAGAAGTTTCACATGCAAACTAGTGTATATTGAGTTTGTACACGATAAACTCCCCCTGTTTTTCAAGTTTCAAGGTTTCCATAAAAATGAGAAATGGTTGAATCTTGGCAGGTGTAAATAGTCATGATTCATTGATAGCTTAAGCCAAATTATACTAGCTAAAAACGTGGACATTAGAATGCCAAAAATAACGAAAAATGTTTTTATAAATATTTTCTGGGTTAAGTGTATTAAATATGTTAATTAAGGCCAATAGGGCTTTACTCTGACAGATGAATGCGTAAGTTGAAATACAAGGTATGACTGCATTTGACAAAAGTAATTTTAGCCTCTTTGAGCTGGTTTATAAACTGCAGATTTTCTCAGGTTCATGGTCATTGTCTTTTCACCAGATAGACAGAAAGACAAATTTCAGCCTAAGTGTGCATAATGAAATCGCAAAGTTAAGAAGTTAATAGTGTTGGATTTTTATTTCTGCAGAATAAGTTTTTCATAAATGTGTCATGAGACCTCATGCACATTCTATTTATGACAGTGAAGCTGCTGAAAACTTCTTAAATTTCAAGTATGGTTACTTTAATGTGATTTAGAAAGTCCATATTGATGGACCTGGTACCTCCATAGTTTGGGGGGGGGGGTTTTTGGGGGTTTTTTTTTTTTTTTGTGGGTGGTTGTTTTTTTTTTAAATCAGTTTGAAATCTATTAAAATTTGCCATTTGTAAATGTTTCTTCTGTCAGTGGAGGATAAAGGGTTTCATTATCATTATTGTGGTTTTCTGGGTATAAAGGCCAAAGTGAGGAGGGATATAAAGCCAGTTCTTTTAGTGTGTGAAACCAACAGTACCATGTATTTTTAATCATTAAACATGGAATATGTGGTAGTGATGGACTGTACTTTGGTACGCTTATTAACAAAAATATAAACCACATCGTGCTTCCAGTTCTTTTGGCTTTATGACATACTATTTCAAAGAAGTTTTTATCTTGAGGGTCAGTCACAGGAAATTTGCATCTCCAAAATGGGGAAAGGTTATGCTGTTAATTGACATGCTGAATAATATTCAGCCGCTTCTACTGTCTTCAATAGGGCTACTCCAGATTCCTGACATGGTTAGTACAAAACATTGCTCACTTTATGTCGAGGAGCAGAAATCAGGACTAACGGTGATTGGTGAGGAGAAGAATATGTTTTGGGGTTTTTTTTATTATTATTATTTTAATTTTTTTTATTTCTTATTTTCCTCGACTTGAAAATGTAAGTACATAGGTGATACCAATGTATATTGCGTCGCAAAAACTCTTTTCTTCCACTGATATTGGCCTGTTGGAGGGGAAAATGTTAGTGTAGCTGGCAAACTTCAATTGTCCTGGAGCACTTGAGAACCTAAATTGTATCAATTGATGAGATTATTAATATGGGAAAAACACTGCATTTTAGTTGATATCAAGAGTGCTATGACAATTTATACCAGCTGCCTATGTTGACTTCCTGAATGTTATCCCTTAGCATGCCCACAAAATAGAGAGAATTGGTCATTCAGTTCTATTTGCATTTAACCTATGATCAGAATCTATCATCTTTGAACAACTAAAATAGTTACTCTTCAGAATAGCCTCCAGGATATGGTGATTAGCTAACAGATTTGTCTTCATTTTTTTACTCTCCTCCATCTCTGAGTTCTTCCTTATCTGTATTATTTTTCAACAAGAAATTCCAACAAATATGTCTTTTTGGCATAAACTGGATTTACTGCAACAAACCGGGAGAGAAACAAAGAATGAATCATCAACCAATTAGTGGCTGAAGTGCCCTAAGGGTATGACGTGGGCCAGAGTTACCTGCCCAGCAAGTTGCATAGGTAGCCTTTTAAAACAATTGCTAGGCAGCATGGACAAGCCTCCAGTTATTATGTAAGACATTAGTTTATTTTCTTTTTAAAGTACTAATTTCCTTTACTTGACCCTAACTAGAAAAATGTGTTTTAGGAAATTATTTATTTTATTAAAAAATAAAGAATAAGAAAGAAGCATAAATCAATTTGTGCCAGCTAAAGATAACAGATCTTACTCTTCTCGCTTCGGTCAATTTCAGGCAAGGTATGCCAGTTTGTCCCATTTTCCTCTCTTACACTGGTATAAGCTTGAAACAACTGTACTGGGGGAAATGAGGTTGTTAAATTTAACAAAGTGTGAGAGGAACAAAAGCTTTCCTTACACACATTCACATACACTGTAATATTGCCTCTTTGTTTACAAATAGGTGATAGAAGAAAAGGCTGCTCTGATATTTGAACCCATGCGTTGTGTTCTGACTGATCAAAGCCACTATCTGTACTGCCATATTATCTTAATTTTAAAGCAAGGTAGGAAAAAACCCCACACTGTCTCTTGCCAAGTATAGCATTGCTTTTAGTCAACAGAGTTTGATGATTTTGTGGACATTTTATTATGTACCTAATTCTGACAAATCAAGATCTAGCAACTCCCCTTATGGATTTGCTCCTTACATGTTTGTTTCTTACAGAATGTTCTAATAAAGAGATAATGTGGTGCAAAACTGTAAAATAGTTTGATAAATACCCTATTCAGCTGAACTTCTATGTATTTCTTTCCTCGTAACTTCTTGTTTCGGGGTGCTGAATTGAGATTTTACCTTTGGAGCCAAGCTGTTTGTGAACACCTGGGACTTTCAAAAATAAGTTTATATGTCCATGGTTTTTTATATATTTACATTTTCCAAAGTTGTGTTGACCCCTCATGTCACACAATAAAAGATCTGGTTTATATCTACATTCCTAACCTGAATGTCCTCTAATGATCTTAACATTCACTGCCCTGTCCTATAGAAAAGCGAAAACATTAACTAAAGTGCTCATATATAGAGCTTAGATGCTCTTATTTTTATTCTTGAAGGAATTCAGCTAATAGCAATGCCATGTACTTGTCAAAGTTCACAAGCATGTATAAAGAAATACTTGTGTTGTTAGCTGTCACTGTTATAGCCTGTTCATAGAATTATTTTTCAGGTTACATGAGGACTTGTATTACATTGTTTTCCTGTGGCCATTATCTTTCTTTCCCCCAACAAAGATCAGCTGATTCAGTGTGTATATTCTGTGGGATGCTCTAAGTGCAGGAAGAGCAAAGCTTAGTAATTTATGGTGGGTTTTGTTATTTATATCTCTGGGGCATTTTGTTTGTTGAGGTTTGGTGTGGGGTTTTTTTGTTTGGTTTTTTTTTTTTTTGGTTGGTTGTTGTTCATTTGGTTTGGGTGTTGGTTTTTTTTTTTTTTTTCTTGAGTAAGTGTCATCCAAAAAGAGAAATCAGTAACCATGGAGAGGCTTCTGGATCTGTTTATGGAGGAAAAAGAGGGGTACAGTTTTTGAAGAGAATGATTGGGTGGTAAATGTGATTGAATCAGGAGTTTTGGGGGTATCTTTTAGAAGAATGGGGTTATCTGAAAGGAAAGCAAAAAAGACTTTGAGCAGAGGGACAGTGTGTTTAAAAACAAATCCAAAAAATTGTGTTTATTTCACCAGAATAATATTTTAGAGCAGCAGTGGCTGGACAGTAATGTCAAAATGATGTTTCTTTCCTGTCATGCATATATTGAAATTTCTTCTGGTTTTTATAGTAGTGGTGGTATTCAACAGTTATGCCAAAACATCAATTTTAATTCGGATCAATGATTCTGATTTTTTCTGGATGAAACTTGACCTACAAACTCGGAAAGTCCAGTATGAGTTGAATTTAGAAAACAAATGATGCTCATCAGTTTAGGAATTTCTCAGTAAATGTGGAAGTATGAATATAAGACTCAAATTTTGTTTTGCTTTTCTCTTCCTTTAAGAACCCTTACTCAACCTTTGAAGTTCCTTTTTATTTGTAATAGAAAAGAAGGTTTATTATTCTCTTTCTTTATCACTTGTGAGGAAATGCTTTCTATTTCCATCATAATCTGGGGAATATGTTACTCTTCTTGATAGCTGGCAAAAATGGAAGAGATAAGTAGTTTTTACTTTGGTGACATAGGCAGGTTACCAAGCAGATGTCTCTTTATACCAAAATATATAATCTCATGTAAGATACAGGGATGGTATGGGACAGAGACCAAGCGTGTTAGCCTCATGCTTCAAGCGTAAGCCTTGACAAGTCTGGTGAATACACTAAAAGTGTACATATTCAGATTTATATAAATGATTATTTTGGGGGATATTACCTATGCAAACAGAATTCAGAGATTTTGCAGTGCTCAGCCTACTCAAACTAGAGACCTGGTTCTCCTCTGTCAACATGTATCAGTTCCACAGGGTTTATGTAATCATGGGGACTGTGGTCACCAGTCAGAAAGGGTCTCGTGTTTGAATTGCTTACACTTATGTAATAACAGAACCTATACAGACAGATCAATCTATTTAAAAAGGTAAAACAGAGTAGAATAAAAGCTTATTCCTCTTTTTCCAAACTATTTAGTTGCATATAAATAACTTTAGCGGCTTATTCATTATTTCTAGAGTTGTTATTCTTGTCAACGGTCTGTGCTTGGTGCCAGGTAATAGGTCTGCTTTAAATTGAGGTGGGTTTTTGGTTTTTGTTTGTTTGTTTGTTTTCTTATAATAGGTCTTGCTGCCAGAATATTTCCCCGCCCCTCCCAGCCTAACAGACACCGATGTCATGCTCCTTAATGTAGACGAGTTTGTGTTATGATGCTCCATCCAGCTTCCATTCATTTTCAGGAATGTCATCACCATTTTTGTCTGCTTTCATTATAATATAGCTCTGCACCTTTAAAGCTTACCTGTGTTTGTAGATTTATGACGGTCTAAAGCAGTGTCCCAAGGAATAAAAAATACGCTGTGCTCCCTTTTTTGTCCACTACACTGTCTCATGGGAGAGGAAACTGGCTGCCTGGGACACCTTGGTATACTCGATGAAGATCAGGCCTTATGGTTTTGCAATGTGAAAGTGTTGGGCTGTCCCAAAGACATTGTTATGGTAACTGCTTAGCCTGAATTCCTACTTGTCCTGGTTTAGCCCTCTCTGGCAATTAAGCACCACTGATTAATCTAGATCTACCATTCTAACACCACCACCACCACCCCGCGTCACCCCCCCTGCCCTCCCAGTGAGGAAGGATTGGAGGAAAAAACAAGGAAGGCTCATAAAAGTTGAGATGAGAACGGTTTATCATATAAATGAAACTTATGGAGTTACTAACAATGCTATTGCTAATAAGTAATTAAAAGAACTGAAAAATAAAATGAATGATACGGGAGCCAAGAGCAGAGATAGGAATAAAACTCTCAAACCCCGACTCCTAGATCAATCTGCCTGTCTGACAAAAGACGCTCTTTCTGTGATAAGCACCCACCACGAGGTCTGAACAAAGCCCACGCTGCGCCCCTGGCTGGAACCCCCCCAGCCGACCCTCACACCCCTTCTGGGTCACACCTGCCTTGCAAACGTCCCCCCACCCTGTCCCTCTGGCTCGCAGTTCCGCTGGTACCGGGGTGACAGTAACCACTCAGCTTGATGTATTACAGAGTGAAACCAAATCTTATAGACTGCCCTAGGAGAGCAGCTCATCGCTGCCTGGGACTAGGACAAGGATCTTTTGGCACTCCATGCAATTACCCAAACCACCAAGTTAGTGTCTTACAAATAATCTGTGGATATTAATGTAGCTGAAATTAAATGTCAATAAACTTTAAAATTTTCCCATGTTATATATTTTTCAGTGTAATAGTATGTAGAGTAACAGATATTACAACTTTACACTTGAATGAAAAATAATGTTTGATATATTCTAGATGCCACTTGTCCTATTTTATAACGTCTGTACTTGGATATTTCGCCTAAACTATATTGTCTCTTCCCAAAGAGCATATCTGCCTTAACTATTAACTTCATCAAGGATTTACGGTTCAGAGAGCACAATGCCAACAAGTCAACTGGGAAAAGGCAGCTTTTCTTTATCCTAAAACTATAAACTCGCTTGTACACTAAAACAAATAACCCCTCTACCACCATCTATGGATGGGTAACAGTGCCATCTAGTGAGTCTTGTCTTGATAGTGAACAAAAATTCAGCAGATTTGGTTGCATTGCTATTCAACCCATTCGCTCTTCATCTATTCACTATTCAACCATTTGGAAATATCACTACTTTGGTTTTTTGTATTCTCCAAGAACTAT
Source organism: Eurypyga helias (assembly GCF_000690775.1). Taxonomy (NCBI): domain Eukaryota; kingdom Metazoa; phylum Chordata; class Aves; order Eurypygiformes; family Eurypygidae; genus Eurypyga; species Eurypyga helias. The sequence goes on along the minus strand of NW_010232543.1, from coordinate 24,268 downwards.
CTTTCTCACAAATTTTTGTCCCTGAGTATTATATGTGCTTTTAGGGTTCTGATATGAGGTGGGGGAGTTTGTACTTTTTTTTTAAAGCTGATATTGGCTCTTTGTCTTTAAAACAGTCTATTAGTTTTGCCTTACCTTGACCAGGTTTGCTCTTTTATTTAATTTTGAAGTGCAGAGAGATGTACTTTTGTCAATAGGTACTGTTTCTCCAGAAGCTAAGCAACTGCAGCTTTTAACAGCATCCTTTTTGGAGTATTTTATTCCCTCATTCAAACAGAAAAAAGCAAAATCCTTGAGTAAGATGACTGACAGGTTAAAATGTCGTGACTCCACACAGTAAATAATAAAACTCATGCAGCTGGAAAGCTAAGGTTATCTATTACCAGTAGTATTTGATGGAATGTAACTACATTTTCTCAGTGGATGCTTTACAGCAGTAGAAGCTGGGTGGTTCATAAGCACTGAGCTGATGGCTGCATTGCTTGTTTGAGTGAATCTGTCACAGAACCAAATGTCTCATATATCTTGAATTCTACCCTAAGGAACAAGTGAGTTTTTTCAGCATCTACTCTGGTTTTACCTGGATATGCATTTGAGGACTGAAAAAACCTTAATTTTACACGATATCCTGTCTGTTCTCCTGGGCTATTGGGATATAACTACAGTGCTATGAATAGTCTCTCTAGCTGTGCTTTATAGATAGACTAGCCCTTAGATTAACCTTCAGTCTCCTAAGTTGAACATTAATTTTTTTAATAAAGGCATTTTTAATAATGAAAATACTTATCCTATCACGATGCAAACAGCGTAGATGGTGTTACTTCTTTGTTAAAGAAAAGTAAAAGATTTCTACTGTATCATATATTTATTAAAAAATACACCTTCTGGTGATATGACATTAAGACAACTCTACCACCTGAGACAGACAACTAGTTGGGGAACTTAGTCTTGAGAGTTATTGTCATGATTTGTGTACATGGTTTTTTTTTTTTTTTTAACTGTTCTTTTTCTTTTTGTTTATTTGGGTTTTTTGTTGATTGTTTAATTTTTTTGTTTCACTGTTGGCAAAAATTGGGCCAGAAACCTTCAACGCCAATTATGTCAGGATTACCCTACCATTAACAGAAGTCAGAAAGTACATGTCAGCCCACAAGAGCTGTGCTTTGGAAAACAGTGGTACCACCAGCACTTTATTTACATTCTCTGCCTACACTGGGAAGCCTAAGGTCTGTTGCTGCCTGGTGTGAATTCTAAAAGAGCCTTCAGGTTGCTCTAGCGAGTTGAAGTTCTGTGCATATGTAAACATAATGAGGGGAATAAAATTGTGTTGGACTTTATTTCCTCTGTATGCGTTGTGTGGTCTAGTCCGTAACCACATCAAAGAATCTGAGAATTAAACCCTATATGCCTGCAGGAATATGTCTCCTTTGATTCAAGGTGTTGGTGTATTATTTGAAACACATTAAACTATGCCACAGATACATCTGATGGACCCATGAGGTAACCCATTTATTTTCTTTAGTAGACTGGATTTATATTAGGTATTAGTTTATGCAAATTTTGTAAGACAGAAGCAAAAAATGATACTTAAGATACTTATATGTATTTTCTAACCTTGGGTGTTGCATGTGTCCTATATTGCTGAATTAAAATTAATTTAATTACTATACTCAGCCACTTTTTTTGCTGAACTATGCTCCTTCTGTGTCTAAGTGATAAAAGATAATGTAATAATTGCCCTAATTTTCTTTCAGAAATTCTTAAGTACTTAGAGTTAAAAAGCAAAGGTGGTAGCCTTCCAAATGATCGACATGCAACTAGAAGTAGTGAATATTGAGTAGTCATTGACTGTGATAGTCTTTAATTTGTCCCTCTGAAATCAAGGGAATAGAAAATATTTATTTAAAGGCAAATAAGAAAAATATATAGCTCTTTTGAAATTATAAGTTCTTTGGGCTATTTTCACTGTTAATTTAAAAAATGGATTAATAGAAACAAAATTATGTGAACATCAGGTTCAAAGACGAAGCTGAGCAAGAACACCTTTATTTAAAAAAAATCAAACTCAAACAAACAAAACCTGCACTCTCAGAGAGTGAGTGTCAAAGTCAGACATTGGTTTTGGTGATCTCAATGCCCCTAACGCACTATTAGATTCAAGAGATTTTGCGTTTGAACTCTCATTTTAGCTTTGGTTTTCTTGACAACGTCCTATTTTAGAGTGATCTTATGTCCATGCATTTTTTTTTCTGTTATGTAGTAGGCTAAATTTTTGTTTTCTATGATCAGCCTTTTATCAATTTTATCCACGTTTTTCTATATTTAATATGAAATAAGGAAGACGAAGTAGGCTGTAAATCACTCATTTATTGTATTTGATGATATATTCATACTACATGCTTAGAGCTACTGTTCATACTGAAGTTCCTGGAGGTATAAATGCTACTTATAAGCATATCATACAGTTCATGTAGCCTTTATTTCTATTATTTCTCTATTTTTTCTTTTTATTTTATAGATAGAACAGTTTACTGTTTACTTTTCAGACCTGCATTCAATTTCACAAAAACAGAAGTATTCCAAGTTTTGAGGAATCATTTTTAGAGTTCTTGCAGCATGTCATTATGAACAAAAGTTACCTTTGTAACCTCAGCACTTGAATTTAAAAATGTACAAGGAAGACTATGAATAGGATTCTTTAAACATCTAAAAATAATCTTCTGATTATGAAAGGTCATACTAAAAATAATTTTCCCTCTGTGATGTTGCTTTAAGAGATTTGCTCTCTATGAGAAAGAGGATGTTAGTGTTTTCCTAATTCAAAGTACTTGATGTGATTTTTACAAGGCGTTATTTAAATGGTCAAAGGTTTTTTGTTTGCTCCAAATACCTGTGGGAAAGCATGCTTAAATATTAACAAGTGAAACACACAACTCATTGAGGGGAAAATTTTTGAGCATGAATGATCAGAATTGCTTTTAGTCAGAAAAGTGTTTGTGTTGGGCAGCTAAGAATGGTTAAGAACCACAGCCTTCCTGAAAACAGGTCCAAGTTTCGCAGTCAACATGACATTTACAGTAGATTATAGGCAATGGAATTATAGAAGCACAGACAGGAGATGCATATATACCTATAATTCAAAATATTTTTAATATATTTAAACAGCTAAGAAACAGAAAGGCTGTTAGATACAACTGACACGCTGACCTTTCTTCTTTCTTGAACCCAGTTTACATCTTGTAATGTACTGAACTTATAATTCAAGTTAGTATATGATGTAAATACTATTGTAGTTGTAGATGAGTCAAAGTAAGAAACTATTGTACAAAAGGGCAGGGATTGTTGGTGAAGTCTGTGTGCGAGTTCTCAGTGAAGCGTTATGGGTTCATCCCAGAATGCAACCAAGCGAAAAGCAGTGTTGAAACAGGTTGCATTGTTTGACTGTTGTATCTTCCATCTGCTGTGTTTCTGGAATGCATTGGTTTTAGCCTTCAAATTCAGGGCAGCAAAATAGGGAGTCTGACCTGATAACTGCTTACAAAGGGATCTGACCCATCCTTGATATCTGATACAAGCCATGGTCCATTTGGCTTCCCTTTTCACTCCAGGGTGCCTGGGAAGAACCTGAAATCCTCCAAATCCCTAAATGCCTATGTTTATAGGGCCATTTAGGGAAATGAAAATCCCTCCTCTGTCATCCAACATTTTCTAGGCCGTGAACCTTTTAGAATTCTGTGAAGTAGCTAATCCAACTCTTTCAGGACCCCAGAAGGCTAGATTAGCTGTCGGGGATGAAATGTTGGGTGTAAAAGTCTGGAATTTCCTCAGAGCGCATCACCGTGGCAGTTACGTTTGTGTTGCACCACAGCCTTTCCTTCCTCGGTTGGCATTCCCTTTCTTTAGATCTTTAGTAGAATTTAGAAATCTAAATGTTTTAAGTCCTTGGTGGGAGGTGGGGAAATCACTCTCCACTCCTCTCATGCCTCTTTTTTAAATTCTATATTTAGGTCACATGCCATGCTCAGCTCTTTTTATTAAAATAATAAGAACACCCTCATCTTATGTCTATTCTAAAGAAATAAAAGCTAAATAAATTTCTAAAATGTGAAATAAATTCTAAATAATGTGTCTCTATTCTACAAAATTAACAATTTTCAAAGTTCCCTGGAAAGCTATTACTTAGGATCTGTTTGTTTCTGAATGACAATGAACTGTTGTTCCTTTCCATCCTTCAAATTCAGATTGAGGGTTATTAGGGTTAGCCACTCCTCTCTGTTGACTTCATACTGTTTTCTTTCTAACATGATTCCAAGCTAGTTGCTGGGGAGTATGTGAGATTTCCTGCGTTCTCTTTGTGACAGCAGAAGATGGTGACATTTTTAAAACTTGACGTAAGAGTCTCCTGACAACAACGTAGAAATCCAGAACATAAAATTATTCTTTGTTGTGTAACTTCGGCCCTCATTCAAAATATACTGGAAACAATACAATAAAATTCACAACAGTGGGAAAAGATGTGTCCAATGGAATGGGTGCCTAACCCAAACTTTGTCCCATGTACACATATTAAATGGACAGTAAGCTGACGTTTTAGAAGTATGTGTTTAGGGTAGAGGGGGAAAAAAACCCAACACCAAACCAAACCAAAACCAAACAACCAAAAAAAGGCAAAATAAAGGGCCAAGGTTTCCTGTTTTGTTTTGGTTTTGTGGGTTGGTTTTTTTTTTTGGTCAGTGATTTTAGGGTAGTGTTTCATTTTAATCAAAACTGGAAGGAATCTACATTATTTTCTTGGTAACAGAATGTAATCTGTTGACTTTTGGGCATATTCTGTTAAGATAAATCTCCAGTGTTTCAAGAATCCAGATTCCATGAAGGGAAGTTCTGTCCCAAGACCATTTTATCAAGACATCTGGGCTTCTGCTCATTCTACTGTAAAACCATAAGGCAGTACCTATTGAAACAGGATGCTAACCGAATAAGGATCTTGAAGACCATCTTAATTTTTTTTCACATTAAAATTGCTATTGATTCTGAGTCACAGTAATCTGACTCATCCTGACAGTCAGACAACAGAGGCTCATAGTGAAAGTAGCATTAAGGTTTTTTGAGGGGTGGAGGGATGGAAGCAGTGTTTTTGCTTTTTTCATTTCTTTGTTAACAAAGTAGGAGGGGGCAAGTGAGCGACCAGTATTTACAAGAGTTGTTTTTTTGTTTTGTTGGGGTTTTTTTGTTTGTTTTGTTTTGGGTGTTTGGGGTTTTTTTTTGTCAGCTATTTAAATACTGAAGTTGACATTTCAGCTAATAACCTAGATGTTCTCTGGTGTAATGCTGTGGTAACTTTTTTTTTTTTTGAGCAAATATCTTAATTACAGTATCTGAGAACTATGCATATAGTCTAGTTCTCTAAGCATATCATCCACCCTAACTTGGGTGA
>NW_010232543.1:0-18744 GCF_000690775.1 Eurypyga helias | reverse complement strand
TCCTGCTGGGAATAGTTACAACTAGTTCGCTGAAAAATTAGCCCAATATTTATCACTGGTTAAAAGCAAATAGAATGTTAGACATCAGTAACACAGGAATTTAAAACAAATCAAGAAACTAATTTGTGCTGCTGGATAAATCTATTTGTAAAGTTGTGTAATTTTGTACATTTATTTTTTTAATTGTTCATGCAATTTTTCTTGATTAATTTTAAGAAAGGATCTAGTAGAGCTAGAAAGTCCTTCATTGATCAAAAACATGGAATATCTTTCATGTGGATTAGGTTATGAATTATAATAAATTACATTTTTTAGATTGGAGAAGAGATAAGAAGAATAGAGAAGAGAGAGGGATATACAAATTTACAAGCTGATATAACAAATAAAATTTTTAACTTGTAAATATATTTATAGCTAATGGAAGAAATTACTTTTTGCACAATACTTGCAGAATCTATTACCACAGTATGTAGAGAGACCAAAAATGTAAAGGGATTAGTCAAATTTATGGACTGTTTCCTGAATTACCTCCTAAAACTGATGGTCCAGATACAATTTCCATGTTCTGTAAGTCTCTAAGACTCTTAAAGTATACCACAAAGGCGATTATTGTACGCACACTGTGATCTTCAATTCCTTCAGGAATGTACATTGGACTAGGCAGGCCGAGACTTAGTAGAATTGTTCATACATTGTGACAAGATGTTAATATAATATTACAAATATTTCAGGTTTCTGGTATCTGGTAAATGTTATACTTCAAAAACTTCTACACTTGTTTTGAAAAGACTGGAAATAGATGCAGAAAAAAGATATTGTGGGACGTATGTATTTTAGTATGATTTTATAACATAGTTAATATTTCTTTATGATATTTTCCCTTCCACTTTTCAAGAACTAAAAAAATAAAAAGTGTTACTTTGTATTTCTGAATGTTTGCAATTATTTAGGTAAAATGCTGCATCAGAGCAAAGTGAATAAATGGTGGTGGCCTCTCTATTTCAATTCACACTATTCAGGTTTATTTTATTAGAGACATCCATGATTTGCTGATACCACTTGAATGTTTCATTTCTTAAGGGAAACAGTTTTAGTGCAAGAAGCCTCTAGAGCCTGCAAGCAGGAGGCGGAAGTAAGTGGGCTGATATTGAGAAAAGCACTGTTGATTGACATGGTATATTGGTTTAGAGTATATTAACTTATCTCACACTCTAAAGAGTCAAAATTAACTCAGCAACGTGTTTAGAATCCTAACACCTCAACAGATGGAAAGCTCCCTTCTTTCCTCCTCCCCCAAAATCACCTGGCAAAGAGCGAGCCAAGGCTAAAAAGGTGTTTTTAGAGAATTTTAGTTCATTCTGCAACTTATTTTTTACACTTCTCAGAATAGTTTGCAGCTTTCCACAAACCAGAATCCATCTTCATAGCTTTTCTTGTTTCCTCATCAAAAAAAAATCAGAAGTAGAGTTTATTTTAATTACAGTGCGTACAGTATGTCATGGTCTAGTGCGTCAAGCATTGCTATTTTGTGTCTGTGCTTAATTCCAACTTTAGATGGACATACATCATAACTGTAAACACCTGCCTAGCTTCATTAAGGATAGTAAAAATATCCCATTGTGGGAGGATCATAAGCTGTGTTTTAGGCAGTTTGTGTGTGATCTCTGACAAGAACATACCGTGCTACATCTTTCTCACTCTCGGTATTCTCCTTTGGAGGCAAAATATGCAATTCTGTCTCCGTCCTTTGTCCCAGTGTGTGCACACACACACACACACGCAGAGTATTCCAGCAGCACATATAGTAATTTAAAATAATTTTGCAATAGTAAGACTTTTTATGGAAAAATGAAACTCAATTTAAAACACCCCAAGTTTGGCTTAATATATACAGATAGCTTAGAGCTCATTTATAATCATTGTATTGCTGCCATATGTTTGAGGAAGATTAATCTAAAAAAAAAAAAAAAGCTAAGGCAGTTCTGCTTTAATTAAAAAATAAGAAGAGAGAAAAAAAGATGGTTAGTGCTTAAAAGAAAAGGTACAAGTTTCTGCATAGAGATCCACACATGAGTAATTTGCATCAGTCCTATCATCTGTCAAACTAACTACCACATCAGATTCATAAATAGCACTGTGTAAAAAGGAAACTAGGGAAACCAAATTCCACTTTAAATCCTCATAGAAACAGAAGTTTTTAAAGTAAGGCTGAGCACTGCTAGTGATACTACTAAAGCTCTTTACACATTTTGGTTTTGGTTTTGGGTGGGTTTGTTTGTTTGTTTTATATTATTTTCCAGAACTTTTCCCATCTATTGCAAACATTTACAAACAGATAAACTGAGGCAAAAAGAGATCAAGAGCTTCTGACTCCTTTAGGTTTCAAGAGAACATGAGCACACATCTTAGGCTGTAATGCAGGGACTTACGTACTAGTATGGCTTGCTTCTCACCCAAACCTTTCTCTCCTAAAAGCTGAAAAAAATGTGCACTACTTCATTTTATTATCATTAGACTTAGTCCAACAGGAAACAGCTCTCTACAGTAGAATAATCCCAATATGCCTGGATCTTTAATTACTAATTTAATGAACTATTGAAGTGTTAAGTTTAAAAATAAATAAGAAAATTGACCAAACACAAAATCCATCCTTTGGATTTTTGGGTGTTTTTCAGTTGCATGGGTATAAATCCAGCTTGTTCTGAAGCTCCTATTTAAAGTTGCTCATCAGTTTTCATGTGTTCCTGGTCACGTAAGCCTTTGTTTCTAGCCCACATCTCCTCCTACTCAGGACACTGTTCCTGCTGCTACAAAAGTCATAGCCACTACTGATTTCTATAGAACAACACTGAACATTTGAAATAGAATGACGTGGATGCTTGCAAGAGGTGTATTGGCATACCAGATGTGATAATTGGGATACGCAGACTCTCAGCATCTCTGTCTTCCACTTGTTCCTTTCTAGATGGGCATCAGTATCTTTCTGAAATCTCATGTATAAAGTGATCACTCCCTCAGAAAACAGGAATTACAGTGTTAGATTTTTCATTTCCCAAATTACGTAGCAGTTGTAATGTATCCAACGTTCCTATCCAGAAAGCTGACAGCTGTCCTGACCTATACATTATTGATACATTCAAATACTATAGTGGATTTGGATTTCCTGGAGATATTTCAGCTGTTCTGGAACATGTGAAGTGTTCCAATAGGTTTCCATAAAAACGACTTCTAAGCTATCCACTTTTCTCCAAAATTATTACTTGAATGCTAGTAGCTATCATCTCGGATTGCAATAACACCTACAACTACACTGAAGGTGCTGTTAAATCTTTGCTGCATTTATTTACAGATGAACCAGCACAGAGTGGTACACCAAGAAAAATAGAGAGATTTAAGAAAGGAACATGCACTCTTACTTTCACTGAAGAAAGTGGAAGGATTAACTGAAATCTGTGGCTTGATAATCCTGCCAGTTACGTTTGCATTTCATAAAAAAAAAATTCTGTGAGGAAAGACAGAGAAGTTATCTATAAGGAATGAAAACACAATTTAGAAAATTCATTGGTAACTGAATCTGCTAGTAACGACTGCTCTAGTATATCTATACTGAGGTTATACATTGGTATCTTTAGAGACACGATACTTGGATATTAGTTTCATCCATCAAATATGAGACTTGATTGTTTTTAAATAGTCGTAATTCCTCAGGAGTGTAACACATGGAAGGCCCTCTAAGTCTCAAAAAAATATAAAAGAAAATCAAGTGTGAGTGAAAGACATTTCAAGTGGTTCAGTGGCCCATTTGACATAGACAGCAGTATTTTCTTCAGTGAATAATAGATGGGTCTGGTTCAATAGGGAATTATGTCAAGTGAATTTACACCAAGAAAAATCCTTGTACTCTCAAAAAGAACCTGAAGACTTTGAGACCTTTTCAGGTCCATCTGTAAATAACCAAAGGTGCTTTTTAACAATTTATTATTTGCTTTTTTTCTCTCCATTCTTTCAAAAATGCCCAGAGGCTGATATATAGTAGTAATTTTCAGTATATGCTTAATATTAAATTATTTTGATAGATCTGTGAGGCGGTTGGTTTTTTTTTTTTTTTACAAGACAGCTTCTATGGAGAAGGAATGATTTTCTTACTTTTCCTTCCTCTGTTTTACCTTTTTTCTAATACTGCTTTGTTCTCTAGGTCCTAAAGACAGATGAAGTAGTTTTCTCAGCCCTAAGTCACCTTAGTTCTTGTTGAAAATAGCAAGAGGTGAGAGCACTCATGTTTTTATAGGACCTGGCGTTTGCTTATTTTGATGTTCTTTGCTCAATCTTCATTCACTTCAAAATGTGAGTCATACTCTTAAGAGTACTCTTATAACATCTTTGATTCTCACCCCAACCCCCCTTTCCAGGCTGTCAGTTAAAAACTGGAAGATAAATTAACTTTGTCTTCAGCATCCAGCCAGTAAATCTACAAAGTCAAAGAAATATAAAAGCAGCTCTAGGGAGATATTCTTTTTTTCTAGGTATCTAATCCTAATTTTTCCTTGAGGGCTAAAAATACTGAAGTCCTATGAAAATGTGTTTCCTTGCTTGCCTTTGTTCACTGTTAAATGCCTTCTGGGGTCAGGAGGAACCATGAAGACCTGAGAAATGGAGGTGGCTGTCATGTTTGATTTAACCTGTGATTAGTGGTTTATTGGATGTGAGAACTTAAGAGTGGCAAGGAACATGAGTTCAGACCACAGAGCAACCAGTTTTCAAAAGGTGTTTTGGTTTTGAGGCGGTTGGTTGGGTGGTTGTTTTTTGTTTTTTTTTTTTTTGTTTGTTTTTTTGTTTTTTTAAGATGGGTATCTCTAAAAGGCAACAGAAAGATGAGGTGATATGGTATTAAATATATTTCAAATCCACCCTAGTCTTCTACCTCATATTTAAGTTTTACTTTTATTTCAAGGCACAGTTTCAGAGTAAGAACAACATATGCAAAATAGGTATTTTTTTATTTCACCTCAATATTTATTTATTTCACCAGAATATAAGTAACTCTGGAATATTACTCACTGTGTTCTTTATTCTTGCTGCCTTCTGGGGAAAAAAGACTTTTTGTTGTCGTAATCTTGTTGTCTTTCTATCTAATCCTATGCAGCCTCCATATAAAATTAGCCATCTGTTTTATTTGTCTTTTCATTTCATTCCTCACAAGTCTAATTAAACTTGCCAAATGGACCTACAGTAGTATGGAGGTTTTTCTTGGGGGGTGATACTTTGAGACAAATGAAACTAGGCATGGACCTACTTGTTTTGTCTATGGACAAAAGTGTCCTGAGCCAAATACTGCCGCTGAAGTGTGCTGTGATCTCCAGGCTGGTTGGTAGAGATGTTCAAGAGAACACTACACTCTTGTGATTGTTCTTGCCAGCGCTGAGGAAAAAAAAAAAAAAGAAAAAGGTTTGATAACAGATGATGGTTCTTGGTCTCTTACTGCTGAGTGAGATATTCTTTAACTCTAAGCGGCATGGTATGATTTAGGCTGCTTGTTGATAGCCTCCCCTTGTAAAATTCTCTTTTGTGGGGTGTTGTGTTGTCTGTTGGGGGTTCTGTGGGGGAAGGGGAAGGCAAGGGGAGGTGAGGCAAGGCAGGGAGTGTTGTTTGGTTTATTTCTAGAACAGGATTAGCATCATAGGTTACCTCAAAAGTTACATAGAAGTTGTGAGTTTGTTTCCCTTATATCTAATATCAAAAACCTGAAACAGAAAAGGTATCACTTTTTACTTCTTTTTCCCTTTTCCATTCCCTCTTCCCTTCCATTTTTCTCTTTATTGTACCTCTCCTCTGGTTTATTTTTCTTTACAACACAATAAGAAGTTACTGTTATTTTACCTTATAGTTACTTAACGTGTCATCAGATCAAATTTCTGTTGCTGCACTAATTGTAATTAAAGTGAAGCTCTTTCTGGATTTTATGATGCCTTGCCTACAAAGGGAGTGGTGGTACTGTAAAGGCACAAACTACAATTAAATTCCTATTAATGGGAAACAAAACTAATGTCAGGCACAGAATTCAGAAAACTGGCATCAAATTTTTAGACTGGTAATCATAGGTCATGCCATTGTACAACATCATGCTGTACAAACGTGTAGTTCAGAGACCAAGTACTGCCTGTAAAGAAAGCTGGTGGAAGTAGGAATGCTAATAGACCCTTTTTATATTTTATATTAGATCTTATTGAAATACAAGTTTTACCCTTTGTAAATTATGCTTCATAATACTTTAAGCAACTTTAGGATGAAATAAAGCTATCAAATACAGAAGAATAAAATACATAATCATGGAAGAGAACCTAAGGAGAACCTAGTTAACTTTTCAACTCAGGCAGAATTTTCACAAAGGTAGAGTTCGATTCACTTAGTTACCTTTAAGGTAACAAAGTTAGGGGAAAAGCTGTGTGCCATATATGTATTAATAGGGCTTTATATTTGTGATTAGATGATGAAAGACAGATGCCTCCCAAAGATAGCATGCACCTGCTGTTAACCTCATGTTCATGTGAGGTTCATGCTCACTGACACAAGTAGATTTTTGGTTTTTGGTTTGTTTTTGTTTGTTTCTGTTTTAATATCTAGACCTTGAATAAGAATTATACCTTGTAAGCTGGCTGCCTGTAAATCCTGAGATGTTAAGCAGAAGTAATAAAATGTCAGTATTAAGATTCCTTTCTTAAGGCTGTTACAGTTATACAGCAAGTATGTTGGTTTTGTCTTGCATTATTTTATTTCTTGTACTACATGGCTTAGTATTTTAACACCAGTCCTTTGAGACGGTTGATTTCTCTAAAGCAAATTACTTCATTTTTTGTTTTCCAGTTCAGATACAGAAGCCAGCAGTATAGAAATCCATTGTAAGAATGTCATATAGATTCTATTTTCTTATTTTAGATTATGGTAAATTTTGCTCATGTAGAGCAAATGGTAGACACTTTTTTTTTTAAATTGTTTTGTCAAAATGTTTTCTTTCTCTCTTTTTTAGAGTCTGAAAACAAGCATTTAAGGTATGAGGGCAACTTTGAGCAAAAAAGTAATAACAAGTTTATTTATATTAAATAATAATTTCCTTACTAAAATTCTTCTACATTTAAAAAATCCATTACTAATAATTTATGTATATGGAATAATTTTGCTAAAATGGAATATTATAATCATAAGTGGATTTTTCAGTGCCAAGAGGGAACCTAAAGTAGAGGGGAAAAAATTCGGTAGAGTTTATTCAGAGGCTGAAGAAAACCAGCTTCAAACTATTATTGTCCTTGATAAGAGAGGGTAATTCTGTTGTCCTGCCCAGTGTCAGGTAGTACACTGCCTTTAACAAAGGAAAACAATGAGTTTGTTCTTCCCTTATGTTAATATAACTGAGAATTTTTTCCATGGTGTCCCATGCTTTGAGAAATAATTTACATTATTCATAAGAGTTAGAAATGTTTTGCCAGCCATTTGTTCTTGAAAGTGATTTATCTTGGATTTCAGTTACAGTAAAATGCATTTAACCCCTGAGAGTTAAACTGCATCTTTTAAGAGAAATTGTATTGAGAGAACATAAGAAATGAATTGAAGATTGACATGTGGCTTTGGAAGCCAAGTCCTGCCTATTTTCATGTGAGTTTGCTGCACTACAGTGAAAACAGGATGAGGAGTGTAGCTTTGGCTGATCCTTGACTGGCTTAGCTAGCTTGGATCGGCAGCCCCAGGAACTATGTGAACTCCTGGCAGCAGGGAACGTGCTTGAGAAGTCTCTACACCACTTTAAAGCTTGATGTTATAGTGGTTTGTAATATTAAGTAGAAGTCATTATAGACAACACTTGGTTTTGTTCTCATCCCAGGCTGGATGAAGCTTGGAGCAACCTGGTCTAGTGGAAGGTGTCCCTGCCCATGGCAGGGGGGTTGGAACTGGATGGTCTTTAAGGTCCCTTCCAACCCTAACCATTCTGTGATTCTATGATTACTATTTGCAACAGATCAGAACTTTGTTTTTTAATAAAGTCAATGACATTTATTAACTACACCATGACTAGTACAAAATAAATCAGCAAAGTCTGAACAAAATAAAAATAATTAACCTACAGAGTTGGTTGTCTTCTGTGAATCATCTCATGACACCTACCTCAGATTGGTGTTTCAGTAACCATTAGTGAGGATTTTTCTCTTTGTGATATGGGACAGTGATGGCAGATATGTCTAATTAGTGTTTTTCCCAGTAGACAAGATATTCTAATTGTTCTTAAAGAATAGAAAAGGGGTGTCTGGTGAAGAATCATAGGAAAGAACTCCTGACTTTCTTCCTCTCCTGTACTGCACATACAGATATTTTGTTCATAACTGATCTTTAAGAAAACACTGAAGGAAAACGTACATCTATAATAGCCTGATTAAATTTTACTCTGAAACAAGGAAAAAAAAGCACTTCAACTTACAAATAGGAAAAAATCTATATTAAAAGAAAAACATCGGTTTCCTATTAAAAAAAATATTTCTTTTTAGAGCTACAAAGAATGTATGGTTCGGAGATTGCTAAGTTTCTTAATTTAGATGGATACTTTTTTATGATGCTTGACTTCAACAAATATCAAAATTATTATTTATTGGGTGTAACGTATGTTTTACTGTTTTATAAAAAAAAAAAACTTTATTAATGATGTTTTTTAGTGTCCTTGCATTTTTGTGAAGACAAGATTGTCTGTAAGAAGGCTGAGTTTTGAAATGTAATGTCACATTGCAAGAAGTTTGACCTAAATTTAGTTTTCAAGAGGCCATATCCCCTGTCCATTAGCTTTTTGTACTTGCTCTCACCTGACAATTTTCTACTTCCCCTCGGTCCAAATGAGGCCATAGTTTAGAAAGCCATTCAGGTAACAGGATCAATGATTAAATGATTTGGTTTAAAGGGAACTTTTAAGGGTTTGTTTTCACAAGGTTATCTTAACCAACATGTGTTTAGTTCAGCAACCATGCTCCATTAACATTTGTGTCAGCTGAGGAGAAGGAATAAAAGGAGCATCTAACTATGGTGATAATGGCTCCTTAAGATGGTTCTGTTGCCAGAGTCCAAGTATATATGACTTTGGACATAAAAAGATATGCAAAAATCTGTAGGTGCTGTGAAGTTCCTGCTAGACTGCATATGCAGCTGTCTGTAAAAGTAGAAAAATAATCAGCTTATGAATCATGAACTTGCATTTCATGTTCAAATACAATGTGATTGCTTTCTGTGCTTTGGTGGGGTTGCCCCACTAACAAGGGGCCCAAATTGTTTCCTCTTTAATTTAAAAAAAAATGTTATAACCTTTGTGTTTCTGCTACCTCCTTATCCTGTCTTTGGTTTTGCATCTGAGCTTTCCCTCTCTCCACTGCTCTCTTTCTTTTGTGTTTGGGGTTTTTTCTGTTGTTGTGGGTTTGTTATTGTTTGGGGTTTTTTGTGTGGGGTTTTTTAGCTTGTTTGCTTTTTTTTTTTTATACTAGTGGTCTATCTGCAATTGATCAAATAACTATTTTCAATGATGTTGCTGCTGTTTGCAGGTACTGTATCTTTCCGCAGACTTAACTGACTTTATTGGTCTTCAGCACAAGATGATACTGAGGGTCATTGTTTTATTTTTTTCTGTAACTGTTAACATATCAGTTTGAAGGTTAATCTACGTCAGCTAGCTGAGGGCTGCCAAGATCCTATGAGATCAGATTCTGAATTAATACTTTGTACTGCCCTTGGGTTTTTATTCCCTGCCATGAGAATTTCAGCCAAAAAAAGAGTGTCTATAGGCAAGAGAAGAGAGAGAAAATCAAAGATGAGGTAGGAGGAAGAAAAAGAAAGAGTCAGAATAGAAGAAAGTGAAATATTGAGAGGAGTGTGATGAAACCAAAGTAGAGGATAGAGACTTTTCACCATGGATTTCTGTGTGTCAGTTCAGGCTGAGATTTTGAAAGACTGTTGTCTTGCTTTTAGGAAAAACCCCACTATTTTTTCATTAAAAAAGGCACCCAGCCCAACACACTAACTATTATTAATTATCTGTTTCCACTTCCGTCCACTTGTAAAGTACCAGATTGTTTGAGCTTTGGATATGACTGAATTCTGAGACTCTTGTTGAATCAAGAAATTCTTCTGACTTTGAATTTTGTCTACTTAGAATGAAGAAAGAAAAAAAAAAAGGAAAACAATCAAAATTACTCAATTTTGTCCTTGTATATGGTTGTTTCTTCATATAAAAACCTAAAAAGAATTATTTACTAGAGCTTCTTCCCCAGCCCTAAGATTAATCTAAATAGAGAGATTGGGATTCGGTTCCACAAATATTGTTTTTATCAGCTGAAAATACTTTGAAATATACACCCCATGCCCTGCTCCCCCTTCTTTTAAGGGACTGGAGAATCCTTTAAGATGCCTTCCATTCTTAGGCAATTATATGAAGAGCAAAATTCACCCCTGAATTTTGACAACACCAAGATATGGAGTAAATGTCACCCGAAGACAATGATATCCAGTGTTTAGTATTGTTTCCAACAATATCCTTGATTCTTCCCCCATTTCAGTTTTCGTTGGAGAATGTCCTGTTACATCCTTACTCTCTTCCTACTGGGCTTGTCATTACAGTGCACAACAATTATTCAATAGACCACTAAGTGTTCCAGACAATGAATCTTGTGCTTGTAAGCAGCTTTAAAACTTTGATATAGTCCAGTATCAGTGTTAACTGATAGGGTTGGGCTTTTTTCTATTTCCTGCAATAATTTTGTTCTAAAACTCAAACTTAGTGTTTAGGAAAGAAAATTAGATGAATAGTCTTAAACACAATAGATATAATGTCAGTTTCTACTGATACAGTACCAGGTTTCTGTGGTAACAGACTAGTGATTTCTTATCTTCGTGTTTCCTAGTTTGTTCTCTAGTCTTTTGTTTGCAAATACAGTTTTTACAGACAATCCCTCAGCTGTCTGAAGCTGTACTGGTTGAAGAGCCTACTTTTGAGGGGGAAAGTGAGGCATGGAGACAACACCACACTCTGAATGCTAAAGAATGATACAGGGAAATGAAGGTTAAAAGGAGAAATGTTTGGCTTAGGTCAGGTAGGATTTTACCAGAACTTGTGGTAATAAAGTCCTGGCTCCACTGAGGTAAATAAAATCTTTTGCACACGTTTGAATGAAATTTTTTCTTGAAACTATTTAATGTTGGGACTGAAAGAATTTTCCTGTACTTGTACTGTGTATCAAAATCTGGTTTATTTCAAGGTAAAGTGTGAACGATTAATTATTAAGAGAAACTTACATCCCTTATGAAACTTTACTAAATCTTTATGGTTTTGTTCTGTTTAACCTGTACCAAATCTCTAGAAGAGTGAACACTGGCAGCTCTAATCAGAAAAATAAAGAAGATCGTGACGCAGTCACTATGTCACTCTATCATATTTTGGCTTCAAGACATTTTCTGTGGTTTATTCATCTTCAGATCTTAAAATTCCTCCCACATCTCAGAAACATATTTTAAGGTGATGCTGCATCCTCGGGATTCATTTCCAGCATAAGAGAAAGGTGCAAGCAAATGCTGAAGTTTTGGCAATAGGTAACGGAGAGACTTATTATGGTAGAAACTACAGGCTAAAATCTAGTCAGATTCTTGGAAATGGGATAAATTTGATATGTTTGAATCTCGTACTTCTTCCAGTAACAGGGAAAGGGATACTATAACTGTTACTGTAAAATAAAGTAATATGATTCAGAACTAGAAAAATGTGGCTCCAGCTCTATGTGATAAACTTATCACCAGCTCCATCAGAAGGTATGAGAAAGAACTCCAGGAGTTTTAATTTGCACGTGTATTTGTGAGAAAGATAGGAAAGGGGAAAGAGGAAACTAGGTTCAAATAAAAACAACCTTACTTTGAGATTTCTGCAATAGCTGTGTAGAACTAACGTAGCGTGGAAAGATACCTGTGAACAAGATTTCTATCAACTTTAAAGTAGTCTTTTTAAAGAATCGTCATCAAATTCTGCAACTTGATCAGTTTATGAGCAAGGGTGCTCAGCAATTAAATCAGCAGAGGAATATTTGAAGTCATATGAGATACGGAGGCCTATTTTCTTCTCTTAATTTGTTCATTGCTGTGTGTTGTATACTGATTCATACCATCTCAGGATCTGACACTCACTTCATTATGATCACTTGTTCCCCTAATACAGTACAACAATGAAGGGAAAAATAATTTCCCTGAGTTCATAGGACACCATATGCATTGGAGAGTACCTGGGACAGTGTTTTGCCTCCTGTACCTGCTCTACTGCCCAGACCTGTTAAATCTATGCTGAAAAATGGAGACAGAGAGTAGACTGGAATATATCCAGGAAAGAGAGAAGAGGGAGTGGTTCTTTTGGGATTCTTCTTGACTAGCAGAACCTTTCTTACATGGCAATAAATTATCCTTGGCTCCCTACAGTGAAGATGGGAGAAAGGATCAGAGCACTGTGAACAACTTTGTTGCCTTCTCTCTTTGCTCTGCATAGTGTGGCAGCAGAAACTTTAGTCTTTAATGCTAAGTCTGCAGCTGAAAGTGAGAAGTCTTTGTGCTGTGTGCAAGTCTATTGGTTTTAAAAATTTCTGGTTTTGGCTTTATGTCCCCTACACAGGAAGATAAGATTATAAAGAAGATTCCATGAAGTTAGAGGTCACTGTAAGCATTTCCCAGGAGGAACAGAAAAAGTTTTTATACTGTACTGAAGTTTCAACTTACATTTCATCAGGTTCATTTAACAGGTTCAACAGACAGCAGTTGCATATTATCTAAGCAGAGTACTTTAACAATAAGAATGTTCAGTGTTGTCCTTCACTTGCTGTTTTACACTCATTGCAGACAAGAACAACTGCCCCTGTATTGTATTTTCTCATTTTAAAATTACTGTTAACACAATAGGAACCCAAAAATCTATTTCAGTCTTTTACATTCAATTTTCAATGAAATTTGGGAAACAATCAAGTACAGGAGACACTATTCAGGAAACTTTTTTACTAGCATATGAGCATACCTTTTTTTGACTTTTGCTTGGCAGAAGTGAGAATTCTGCACTTTCCTCTTACATACTTATGACATTTAGACAAACTGATTCTCAAGTTTACTGCATAGATTCTTCCAAAGGAACTACATCCCGGGAGGTGACTTCCTTTGCTTTATATGGAAGAAGCCATGCTCCTTTTCTCCAGAAAAGATCTTGTGTTACATGTCTTGCCAGAAGAGAAAGAGCAATTTCAGTGCAATCCAGTTTGGGGATATTGTTTCAATGATGGTCAAGTGGGTTGAACCCATTTTGTTCTATCTACCCTTGAGAAATCTGGTGTTCCTTCCTTCTTGATTGTTCAGTGTGCCTACTACTACTTGGCTTGATCCTCAGAGCATTCCCTCATGTATATTTTCTAGATCTCATTATAACATTATTTTTCACCAAGGTAAAAACCCAATCTTGTTCGCTTTGTAAAACACTGCAAATAATAGCAATGTTTTGAATTGTTATTCTAGGTGCCTTAATCAATGATTTTGGAGACTTAGTGTGTAATGCAAGTGTCCAAAATACATACTAAGTATGATTTACTGGCTGGTCAGAGAGGCTAAAGGGCTAGCTTTCTACCACAAATATGAGCTGAGATGCCTAAAGTCCACATTCCAGGAGGTACTACTATTTCAGCTTAGCCAACCATCATAGAGGACTATTTCCTGTTAAAGACTTATGGATTTATTTCCACAGAATCACATTTTTTAAATCCTCAAATGGTCCTCAACATGTTTGTTATGCAGCAGAAAATTGAGTTCAGTGTTCAAGTTTGGCTACCTTTTCTCAAAAATTCAGACAAGAGCGCCAATGCTATCCTGTTTTGAAGGACAGTTAGAAAGCCTAAATTCAGTTTCCTCATTGCCCTGGGATAATAAAAGCATGACTTTTTGTCCCCTCATTTATTTTTTACTTTCTTGCAGAGTGTTTTTGCTAGCTGGCAGCCGAATTGCCCCAGCTGGGTAATTCTTCATCATTGTGTTGAGCCTATGTTATTTGCAGAACTTCGTATGAGAGTTATGGGGCAGAGGGGAACACAACCAGAAGAAAACTTAAGCTTGGAGACCGAGCGATCTTTCTGCAGTCCTGTTCCCGCGTGTTAGTGGCTGTGTTGTGGTCTGTGCCATACAGCCCAGCCAAAGGTGACAGGAGGGCTTGAGTAGTAACAGAGGACTTCTTATTCCAGAGGGCTGGAATGGTCCTGCGCAGAGACCTCCCTGCAAAGAGAGCAGGATCCAGGGAAATTCTTTACCCAGCATTTAGCTTGCGCCTGCAGGAAAGCAGTCATTAGATGTAGTCGTTAAGGATACCAATCTGATTGTTCAGATCAGAATCCCAAGCAAGTATAGCACATTAGTGTCATTCAAGAGTCATGGAAGTAGGCGTTTGCTGCAACCATAGCGTAATGGTGAAAAAGAGAGGGAAAAGTTGTGTTTTCTAGTAAAAGAAAAATAATATTGATTAAAAAGTGCAGTGCCGAGCTAGTAAGAGAATTATATGTGTGGATTCTTGATATTTTAAAACAAATGCACAAAATCCAGTGCTATAGGGCATATCATTAATTATCTCTCTAAAATTACCTTCCCAGTTTGTATATTACATTATGCTTTCTTTCGATAGTTGCATATCATTATATAGAAGATCATGAAACTGCTATATCAAGTTCTAGAGTAATAGCAGGCTCTCTGAGAATTCTGTATTTGCAAAGTAAAAGAATTGCAAGTTACAAAGATGTAGTTGATTATTACAAATTAACCCTAAATTTGCTACAACTGATAATTTCACAACAACATTATTTTGTGGTTAATTTTAAATGTTATCATTGTATTCTTAGTGAGACAACTATGCAAAATTTGCCTAGAAACCATGATATAGATGATAGCTTGGCTTTTTTTCTTCTCTAGGGTTTTTGCTTTTGATCTCAGCTGGACTAAGAATTGTTTGACTGCATGCAAAGCCTAGCTCTTTACCAGTGTCTTCTAGAAATTGAACAGCATGCATATTTTTGAAGGCCTTATGCTAATCTCACATAAAATCACTCTAAATCACTTGTGATTCTGTGAGCTTCTTCCCTGTCATGCATACAAAAAGAAAGTCCTTGATGTACTGAGATAGTGAAACAGAACTATTCAGCATAATAGATGGCTCTTTCCCCACCCTTCCTTTTGTTCTGCTTAATTCCTTTGTTTATCTTTAAAATTCCAAATGCTTTATTCTTTAAATGACGAGGAACTCCCTTACTGTGTACAATACCTTGCAAAATGGTATATTCATTTCCTGGCCTAAGTGCAGTGACAGCAAGTATAACAAATCATTGATTAATAATGTAAAAAATCCCAACTATACTAATAGACATTGAATTATTTGTAGGTTTTGTTAATGAAATCCAGGTCAAAGCAATCCCTAGTCATACCGTTTTATGTTGGAGAACAGCTCTTTGTGTTTCCTGCATAAGAGACTACTACACACGTAGAAGCAGTTATCTGGAAAACATGATTTTTAAAATGACTGACAGTGAGCTCTGTAAAACAAAACAAAACCAACCAAACAAAAAACCCTCAACAAAACCTCAAGAAATGAAATCACTTTCAATGGCTCTAAGATCCTTATGAAATATTGTGCACCGATTATTAAACTGATGTCAATAGCAGGTATAGCCTTGGTGTCATTCTAATTGACCAAGGATAGCTTTCACATTAGAGATTTTAAAATATGAAGTTCATTAATGTGTGCTTCAGAGTCTGTGCATGAGAAACCATAGATGCTAATATGGAAGCACAGGGAGGATGAGTATGTCCACACATTCTTGCCTTTGGCTACAATCTAAGAGTTATGTTTCTCTCAGTGCACCAATATAACTATATGCAGTCATAGCAAGGAACTGGAATGGAATCCTCATATGACTGTTATTAGCAGAATAAGAATTATGACCCATTACTTGTAAATCCTGGAGTTTTTCAAGATTTGAGTTAGATTTAATCATTAGATTAGTCTTGTAGTTTGTAATAATCTTCTGCCGCTATTCAGTTCAGAGGTGATATTCAACATACCATGGAGGGTCCTCTAGTAGAAGCTGAGGTTTCAGGAGGGTTCAGCATCAAACTGTCATTTTGCTGGAGAATCAAGGCATTCCCTTAAGAATTAGTAGGAACCAAGTAACAAACTTGTGCATATTATGCTGTCAGTTCTGTACAAAACTTTCTGGAGAAAGTCGCAGAGTTCTGTGGTGTTTCTCTGGTGGTGGTTGGTTGGTTTGTTTAAATGCTATTTATTCCTATATTTGGAGCATACATAAGAAACCATCTCTCTTCTAGGTGTTCATAGAAGTTGAGGATTTCAGGTAGGTAACAGTCCTATGCAACTAGAAAGGGAGGGTGCACTGTCTTTCCAGACTCTCAGACAGAAAGAAAGCCAGAGAGATTTCAGTGTCAGAACTTGTTTCATATTGTGAAAAGGGGCATAGAGGTGTATGTGAGCAGATCTTCAGACTTTCTTTTGCCTTGTCTCTCCTTTTCTGTGATAATGAAAAGCTCTGTGAAACTGTTTTGATCCTAGCAGACTGTGAGCCATGTTCAATATTTCTCCTTTAGTCCTCCAGTTTAGCTCAAGAGGTTCTATTGCTTCTGTGTGTGGGGAGGAGAGGTCATGTTTTTGTTTTGTTTTGTTTTAAATGAAAAGGAAAGGAATTGTGTGTCCTGGCAGAGTGCAGTGATATAGGTTCCTTGAGGAAAAAATGTGAAACCAAGCTTTTTTCCTCTATGAGAAGACATAGGCCTATGGAAAGAGAGGAACAAAAGCTATGCAAAGAAGTTAATGTAGTCAAAAACTCTCTAAACTTTATCTTTGTCTTTATCTGACATTAGGGACAATGCTGCATGTTCCTTTCACTGTCTAGCTATTCAGCTGGTCCAACTGACTCGTACATTCATTAACCTCTCAGAAGGAACTGTGTTGCTATAGACACGGCTGCCTCCCATCTACAGGGAGAGGAGTTTCCCCATCATAATATTAGGGCTGAAACAAAATGAGGACAGAAAGATCAGCTTCAGCAATTCAACTGGGAATGCACTTTGGGTAATTCAGGTAGAACTGTCTGTTATGTTACAACATGACATCCAAAAGTTTGGATCCTACACCTGCCATGAAATCTCAGCTAAGCTGGGACAGACAGCTGTCTTGAAATAAGAGATGGTTAACCTATTCTACTGAATTTACTGGGAATTTGTGGTAGATTGTCAAATTCTGGCTTCTCTTCACAAGTTCAGTTCTAAATAAATAATGCTTTCTAAGATAAGATGCATCACTAAAATCATGATACTTCCATAGTAATTTTTTTACTCAAAATTTCTGAATTTTTAAGAATCAAAATTGATTACTGAAACTGTTCTATTTTTTTAATTGATTTTTTCATTGTATTTACTAATGCTTTAGTTTTATGAAACTCTGATAGGATCTTTTTGCTTTTGAGAAAATCTCTGGAGAAAAGGGAAAAAATAAATTAGATTAGAAAAAGTGTTGAGAAAAGAGAATATATTTAACATTATGTATTGGTTAAAATAACAGGAAAAAATAATAACTAATAATGTTCTGAATTGAAAACTAGCTCTGAGTCTCATTAAAACCTTAACTGCTTTAGGCTTTCCCTTCTTTCACCTGCCACCCACTGATGACCTATGAGTCACCAACTATTCCAGCTTCATCTGAAATCTTTATTAAATTATTTTAAACCCTAAAGCCCTGTGTGATAAGAAAAACAACAGATCAGTTTTTATAGTTTTAAATTATAAGATTATTTGAAGGTAACAGCGATCATAGTTTTCCATGTATGTATCTACTTGTATATGTGAATTAACAGCTACAATATACAAAATTATATAGTTTTAAAGCTCATAATAGGGTAAATTATGAACATTGATGACATTTTAGCTCATTCCAGTTCACTCTTCATAAACCAACCCTTTCAGAAAATAACTAGAGGACTTTCAGACTTACTCAGAGTATCAGCCTCTGGACAGCCAACAAAATGTTAATCAAGAAATACATTTCTTCCCAATTTTTTGTTTTTTGGGGGTGGGTTGGGTGTGGGTGTGTTTGGTTTTGTTTTTTTTTTTTTTGCTGGTTAGTGCAACTCAAAATGGTTATTGATTTAAAATTATTTTTATTCAATAATATAGAATAGTTCTAAAGGCACTGTTTTGTCAGTGTTTTTCTCTGTTAACCAGAGCTTGGTCTTAGTCATTGCCTAGATGCTTCTCAACAATTACATGTGCAAGTAACTACCTGCTGTTTGTCTCACCAAGGCAGAGATTAACACCTCTGTGAATAATTGCAAGGTCATTGAAACAGAAAGTCTCCTACTGATGTGATGCAACTGCTCACTGAAGGCAATTTGACCTGGGTGTGTCCAGTGGTAGGTGAGGTTCCTGACCAGTACTCTATCAGAAAAATTAGAGATGCGTTGTAATGCTGCTTGGTTTGTTGTGTGTCTTGGAGAGTACTCATTGTGAGTACATACCTCCAAGAGAGGTTTTGTACATGTAGATTCTGCAGTGTGAAGAAATCACTGTTAGTCACACCACAGCTCTACGGGGAGGAATATAAGTCCACTTCCGCTTCACACATACCTTTCACATGTACTCTACACAACAGAATCATAGAATCAT
>NW_010232542.1:51457-79279 GCF_000690775.1 Eurypyga helias | reverse complement strand
TCCACATCATTGATAAAGATATTAAGATGGGAGTGAATAGGATGTTCAGACATCACCTGATCTTATATCATTAACAAAAGATGGAGGCAAACAGTGACCTAATATCCGGGCTTTTAACCTGTTTCTTACTCTTTGCTCATCTGTGCGTTGTTTAAACAAGGCAAATTTGCACTATGCATTGCTCTAAAGGTAAGGGTTTTTTTCTTAAATAATTATTCAAGCTTACTACTGTGTGCCACGATATTTTATTTTTTGGTAAGTCATATTTATAATGTAACTCAAGGCCTAATTGTTAAGAAAAAGTAGAAATACCCACTGATTTTTTTGAATGGAAATCCCTCTTGCTCTGGTTGAATGATCATGAATTTGCCTCTGGGGGTTCTGCCTTCAAAAAAAACCACATCAGAAATGCTGTTCTACAAGCTGGTCAAGGTGGCTGTTCTCTAATCAACAGCTGCTAACCTTAGTGAAAGAAAGATAAAAAACCCCTGCAGCTAGAAAAATGTATCGAGGACCTTAAAGCACATAGGTAAGTAATACTGAAATAGAGTTTACCAACACATAGCAGCCCACACTAGCAATACATACTATGGTTCTTCTCCTATAGGAGTCCTTTATTCCAGTCACCCTTCCAAAATTCTCTCTCTCAGAACACGTTTTTGGTTTTGGGTTTTTTTTTTAAATCACAAAATTTTTAAAACATTAAAAAAATGTTGAAGGGAGTTATTACAAGCCCTTTTTGTTAGACTTTTATATAAACAAATGTAATAAATATACAGAAAAGAGTCGATTTTAATATCTTTTTTTTTTTAGAATATGATCTAGAGATAACACTAAGAATAAATGCAACTCCAACTTTAACAAAAGAGATTTAAAAATCCTATTTACATCTTCTGTTAATTTTTTCTATTATTTTAGTTCATTGGAAGCTTGAAACCAAGGCCACACTTCTTCATGAGGCATTTAATATGAAAATCTTCTTTGTCTGCTTATAAAAGAAAACTAAAATAGTTCTTCAGAGGGATCTTCTGATTTTTTTTTAATATTCTTTTTTTGTGGGCCTTGCTGCTTAATGTAAAGCTGTATTCAAATCATATTCTTGCTAATGTAGAATTCAAAGTATATTAGAATTAAAAGTTTCACTACATTCTAGACCTTATTTGGCCCTTAATTAGACACCATAGACCTTGGTTTAGTGGATAATAAAATGCAAACTCCAAAATACGGTTTTTTTTGTAAGTACAGCAGTGTAAGTCTTCTGTGCCCTGAAGTACAGAATGTTACTGGAAAATTCCTGGCTCTTTTAGAGGCCACAGGCCCTAACGAGTAATATGCTTTCAGGAGTTTAACAAGTGTCTCGTGCAAAATTCTTTCCTCTTAGCCAGTGATAATCTTAATATACCACATGCATGTTCTGCACATACCAAAGGATTTTCTTCATTTATTTTCCTATTCAACCTGAGCAGGGAGGGCGTGCTGCTGATTAACAAATTTACATTAAGGTGCACTCTGCTGTGAATGTGTATATATATATATATATTTTTATACTGATGGTACTTTGACAGTAATGGCAGGTTGTGGCAAACGGTCTCATTCTAAAGGTTAAAAAACTTGAGTTCTTCAGAGCTCCTGTAACACACCCTGGAACTATGTCAGTTTTTGGAAAGGGTTGTTTGGCAATGTCCAGAGAAATTAATACCCAAAAGAACAGAAAAATACATGGAAGAGTAATAGAAGCGTTTCTTAGGTGAAATACTTTAGCTGTGAAAAAGATACCAGGTTTTGACTTGGGTAATGGACTTCTACAGCACCCAGTGAATTCTCATTGCCTTTAGTCCTTCATTATTGCCTCCAGTGTCGATTTATGCCACTCACACTTTTATTTTCCCTCTTGTTTTATTCTGCAGTGAAAATGAAGCACTGGGTATATGTTGATGTGTTGATGGCTTGCTAAGTGCAGAGATTTCAGTAGAAATATAATAACTGTAACATTAGATAATACTAGAAATGTGTTTCATTTTATTTATTTCTTTTAAAGCACAGTGTGGTGACAGAGCAGAACCTTATGATTGTAATTACTGATCTCTTACTCTTGAGTGGTGTATGGTATATGGTGGTGTATGTTTGGGTAAGTGTGTTTAGTGTGTTTTAAAATGCATTTTATAGCAGCGAACACGTGGGGCTTCCTGCAGTGAGTAAGATAGCATAGGTGGGTGTTTTGGTGTATTGGAAATTTGTACTAGGAGCAGGAAAATTGGATTTTGTAATCTCCCAGTCACTCGTTCCATTACTGTTTGCACACGTTTTTACAAGCATAACAGGCAGTGATAAGACTGGTTGATGTGGTAATGAGGGGATGAAGACTGTTATGGAAATGGGAACAGTTTGGGCCTTTTAATAGCTCCTGTCCAGATTTTTTCTTTTTCTTACATTGGGCTATTTTAAGTTCAAGATTTATATAAAAATACAGCATTTTAGGAAGTGCTAGATGGAGTCTTCTGAAAGTCCTTCGCAACTTTATGTTTTAGTGTGCTGTTTATTCAGAAATTCCCCCTGCTTTCTAATTCAGCACCGCATTTTCCTTTCGGCAGCCACACAAAGTAAGTATGGGAGTGTGTGGTTTCTTTAAGTCTAGAAGGGAACTTGCTGCTGCCAGTTTCAAGTGAACATCTTTGAGGTGGAAGCTTGCTTCAGTAATGTATGTCGGTAACACTGTGCTGGGGGAACAGAGGGATGGGGTAAATGTTATCTGTGTATTGTTTAAATGTCTTATAAAGCATTTTTTGAGGGTATGTGTGCATATATATAATATATCATATATAAAATATACATGTACATTATTTTATAGCCAGAAGCATTGTATCAGTGGTTGCTGGCACAGATAGAAGCCATGCTGTATTCTTGCTTCCCATCTGGTGTCTAACCTCATCTTCTGTTCCATGTCTGCTCTGCGCTCTCATTTTTCCCCATTCACTTCACTTCTAACTTCATGGCCTCTCTTCTCCAAGACCTCAGCACACCCAAGGTCCTGGCAATTTCTGCTTTTGTTCATATAGTCCCAGCTCCTCTGAGGAACACTCCATTAGAGACTGAGAAAACTTGTTTTTGAGACTCCCGTCCTTACTCCGTTCACACCCCGCCTTTGGCCGAGGCAAGTAGCCACTCGCGTAACCCCGTACACATTTTAATAGCATGAATCTTTCTGTTTTAACTGTGTACAACTGAAACAGCTGTGTCTTGGTATTCCCCAAAATAGTCCCTTTCCAAAGATGCTGAAAAGTATTTTGTTTCTGGTGAAACAAAGATGGAATCTGTAGGCCAGTCTTTAGTGAAGATAAGAATCAAAAAGCTTAAATGGTTTTTGAAAAGTCATGTCAGGGTAATGTGAGATTTGTTTAGATCAGACCTTTCTGTTTGGCCAAGCTGTGCTCAGAACAGGACCCAACATGCTTTTTTTTTTTACTGGGGAACATATGCTAGAGTAACCCATGGCTGGTAACAGACCCACGAACTTTTTCACTGTTGCCGAATTGACAGCTAAGGCTCAATGGCTGCAGTGTCTGTCAATCACTCTATATTCCTTGCTATAAAGGAGCTGTTGGATATAGCTGAATATTCCCATTCTCCAGAGTGGTCTGAGCTTTTAAAATATGGTCTTAAAACTTGGAAGTTGGACTGATTTTTTGTATTCTTGAATTTTACACAAAAATGAACACAGTATGCGTGTGAATAATGTATTTTTTAATAATTTAGTGGAATTAGTCCCAACAATGTCTGTTCAACAGAGGAAAATTGAGGGGGGAAGTAGATGAAGGTGCCCAATACGCAGTACTAGGAACAAGCTTGTGTATTTATGTAACCTGTGCATGCAATGATTGATTAGACATGACCTGGGAAGGAAAGATGGCCTTGAAGTCTCCCGGGTACACAGTCCCAAACGGGCTCATCAGAAGTGACTGCATTCACTTCCCAGACATACCTCCCAAGGAGTATAGTTAAGAGAGTGACATCTTTCCAGATGCCAATTGCACTGAAGACACTTGATGACTTGTTGCTGCGAACTCCTGTGCTATTGCTCTAGCAGCCAGGATACGTGTTGGAGGTCTGAGGGGGACCAAATACCTAGAAAAAAACCTTCTTGGGTGTGTAGGTGAGTGAGTTAGAAATTACAGGGAAAACAAAATCTGTTTTGAAGGGTACATTTTATTATCTTCTCAACTAAGCCCTTTCTTTTTTACCTTTTTTTTAGTTGAAACTGAAGACTTCAGTCTTATGTTATGGCGGAATGGGAACCTTGGTGAAAATTGTCAGGGTAGGGTGTACTGCTTCTCCAAAGCCAGTGAGTCAATATAACAGTATGGAATGCAGGCTTATTTATAATAAGCTGCAAGAATTGGGGAGTAACTACTGCAAAGGTGGAGGAAGGAATTTGAGGAGGCAAATTTTGGGGGGGTATTTGTGTCTGGTGGTGTGTTGATGAGTGCCCTGCTCACAAGATGGAAGCAGTGATGTCCCCATGTGCCCTGGGTACAAGTGAGTTACTGGAATCATTTAGGCAAGTATGTTTTCTGTAGGTTCATTTGTTTTAAGATTCGGTTCATTGTGACTTAGCTCTCCTTCCCTAGGAAAAGTGAACTTCACAGGTGCAGATGATGAAAATAATGATTTAGCCATCTCTGCAATACCTGTATGCTCTGTTCTACATTTAATGACATACTGTCCCATCACTAACTGCTAAGAAATAGTTTTCTATGCACTATGTATTCAACCAAGAAACCATTCAATCCCATGCAATGCTGCAGGCTTGGGAACGAGTGGCTGGAAAGCTGTCCAGCGGAAAAGGACCTGAGTGTGTTGGTTGACAGCAGCTGAATCTGATCTGGTGGTGTGCCCAGGTGGCCAAGAAGGCCAATGGCATCCTGCCCTGCATTAGGAACAGTGTGGCCTGTGACTGTCCCCCTGTACTGGGCACTGGTGAGGCTGCACCTCGAATCCTGTGTTCAGTTTTGGGCCCCTCACTGCAGGACAGACATTGAGGTGCTGGTGTGTGTCCAGAGAAGGGCAACGGATCTGGTGTAGGGTCTGGAGCACAAGTCCTGTGAGGAGCGGCTGAGGGAGCGGGAGGAGGCTCAGGGGGGACCTTATCGCTCTCTGCAACTACCTGAAAGAAGGTTGCAGAGAGGTGGGTGGTGGTCTCTTCTCTCAAGTGACAAGTGACAGGACAAGAGGCAACGGCCTCAAGTTGTGCGAGGGGAGGTTTAGACTGGATATTAAGAAAAATTTCTTCATGTCAAGGGTTTTCAGGCATTGGAACGGGCTGCCCAAGGAGGTGGTTGAGTCACCATCCCTGGAGGTATTTAAGAGTCATGTAGATGTGGTGCTTAGTGATGTGGTTTAGTGGTGGACTTGGCAGTGTTAGGTTAATGGCTGGACGCAATGCTCTTGAAGGTCTTTTCCAATCTAAATGATTCTATGATTCTGTGATGCTAAGAGAAAAGTTTCAAAACTTTTCACTAAGTCTTTCCAAAGAATTGCACTCAAGCATTGTGAGTGGTCAACTGTATTAGTGCAACTATGGGAATTCACACATGACTAAAACTACAGATAATTGAATGTCAGTTATGGTCAAATCAAGATGTTTCATAGTTTTATCTGAAGTTAAAATATCACCCTGGTACAGCTAAGGGTTTGATGATTTAGGAATGGATTGCAGACAGAGCTGAAGGGTTAAGGTTATTCATCTGATGTGCATGTATGGAGATCCTTGAGTCTTCAACTTTAATGAAAACGTGGAGGCTGAAATTCCTTAAGAGGTCATGGAACATGGTGTTGTGGAAGGAAAGAAATGCAGCACATTAATAAGCAGTGATATTTGTTTAGGCTTGTTTTAAAGGACTTTCTGTTGGATTTCATTTATTAACTGTATTTCTTTTCTCTGAAAAATCTAATCCTGAATAAATGGTGGAAGTTTACCTTGTAATATATCATGACAAATATGAGAAGTGTGGTGTGTTTACTGTGATACTGTCTATAGAGACTCATGGTCAAATCCTTGCCCCACTGAAATAAATAGGCACTGTCCCTGTTGACTTTGGTGCAGATGTGGTGTTTCTGGAAGACAGCTGAAACGATGAATGTATTGAATGCCTCTGGTGCTACTGGTATGGTAATATGGTATCTAACCATTTACTTTATCTTTGATGCAGCTATCATCCTGCTGATTTGCAGGTGAGAGCTATAAAGCATAGAGACTGCTGTGCTTTGCAAACACTTTAGGTGTGGCTATCTTTTCTTGTCTTCATTATTTCAAGAGCTTAGGGCAAGTGCTCACCCACCAGGCCAGATCCTTGTGAAATCAGGAAATTTGACTTGGTGCTGGAAGGAAAACTGGACCCTTCTGAATGTTTGCCTTACTGTGTTATGTAGTACATGTAGATTAAAAGGTGTAAGACACACTCTGGTCAGTACTGATGTGCGTGTGCTGATTACTGTTTTTTGGGATGTTGCCCCAGAGTGCAAAAAAGATTACTGGGCTGTACAGTGATCCAAAATGTCATTTTCTCAGATTGTGCTTAACCAGAAAATTCTCCCTCATTTTCATCTCTGGAAAAAATCCCCACAACCAAAGCCAAAAAACAACCCCCCAAAATCATTCTGCGTTATCAAAAATATTCATTGGATTCGGGAGTGGATCTTACCCAGTGAGGTTCCTAGTGACCTGTGAAGGCAGCTTGGTAATTTCAAATACACTCGGTTAGTAAGTAGTTCAGTATTTTTACATCAGCTGCATCAGCTGTGGGAGAGAATATATCCAAATACTGTGGATCCTGATGCCTGTAACTCTTTCATGAAGAGTGCAAATTTGAATCCTAAAAAAGGCTTTGAAGCAAGCTATATCATATCAAAGGTGAGGGTCTCGACCACTCCGTAGTGGCAATCTGTGCAGTCTTTTTGTGGTGTGTTTAAATGAATTTTATGTAATGTGTGTATATGTATTTGTGTGTATACACCGGTGTATTTGTTATAAACCAGTTCAGAAATGGGCATAAAATTAGTAATTGGATGACATTCTGTGGTGCACAGAAGATAATTTACATATAAAAGGAAGGGAATTAATAAAGCTTTACGTCAACATTGTACCCATGTAGTTCTGGGCTGCCTCAAACGTTGCAATCAACCCTACCACATGGCGTGGACAGAATTACAGAGATCTGTCCTCAGCTGCCACAACCCCGAGTCTTCTGCAGTGCCATGTCCTGAGGATTTCACCTCTGACCGAGGGAGCTGTGTGTTGGGAACTAAATACCAGGAGTTAAAAGCAGGCAAGATTAAATCCTCTGCCCGCAGTTCCCTGCCTTCACTCCTTGGAGGAATGCTTCTTTCCATGGGACCATGAGTTTTACATTTCTGAAGCCCCATAATCTGTCACATAGTGAATGAAGACTGCTGTTTTGATGGGCATGCCATCCTAACAAATCTGCTTTGTCTTTCTTCTTCATTTATTTACTTATTTTTGAACTGTATCTTCTTACAGTGTACTGTGGAAGGGAGGGGACAAACTTATTTGCAGGAAATCATAGAATCACAGGATGGTTTGGGTTGGAAGGGACCTTAAAGACCATCTAGTTCCAACCCCCCTGCCATGGGCAGGGACACCTTCCACTAGACCAGGTTGCTCAAAGCCTCATCCAGCCTGGCCTTGAACACTTCCAGGGATGGGGCATTCACTGCTGTGCTGCAGGTCTGCTCTTGTCAGACTTTCAGACTTCAGTTGTGAATGCAGCCTTGGACTGGGCCTCAAAAAGCCTCACGGACACCTTCAGTGAGAGGTAGACACAAATCTGTGCAAGTGATAACCTCTGAGCACACAAAGTTGGGATTCATCTTTACAAGGTTTTGGCCTCTGAATGCTTTGAGATTCTTGGATGGAAGATGCTAAGGAAGTGCGAAGTATTGCAACCAGGGATCAGATAATGGTTTCTTCACATGCAGTTTTGTTCTTTATTTTGTGCAAGGTAAATTGCTCCATATGCCTTCAAGCAATCTTAATTTAATGCAGTAATGACTTGGAGTGATTGAAGAACTAATCAACTCCAGCTGTCACTTCTCATCTTCTAGCTTAAGAATGATGAGTCTTCAGGTACCTTTCTCCCCACACCTCGCGCCACAGCTCTCTAGGAATTTGGACCCTCAAAGCATAATCGCAGTGCTTGAGTTTGCACATCCAAAGGCCACAACTCAGGTAGACATAGGAGATGGTGTTGTTCTCTTTTTTTTTTTAATTAATGAAGTTAGGAATGAGTCAGAGCAGGTTTTTTAATAATTTGGCAAGAAATACAACAAAGCACCAGATGTTTTTGTTTGGGTTAGGGCTTGAGCGACATTAATCCATAATAATAAAACTTGGTAAGGATCTATATGAGTTGAGTGATCTGATGTTTCCAAGAAGAGATCTCAAGAACTGAAGAATTGCATCTGTGTAAGTGATTTTGTTTCCAAACATAAGCTTATTTTATCCAGTAGCACTAATATGTACACATCTTCCCACTCTGCCACATACATGCATTCACACACACAATCATGTCTTTCATAGTTACATCTGTTTGAACTTTTTATATAGTAATTTGAGTATGTTAGAGTTTTTTAAAAAAACTTGTCTCAGTCATTCAGATGCACAGTTTTATTTCAAACCATCATGTGGTGGTTTTTTTTTTTTTTAAGCTGAGTATCTTCTTTTCATATCTTCTTGGCAAAAAAGAAAACTAAATGCATCCTAGCAAATTCCATCACTGCTTACTGAGAGTTTAGAAGCCATATTTCTGTAGTATAACTCCTGGTACACTTAATGACAAAAGAGTGAAGATACTTGAAATATGGAAGGGCAAAATAGCTTTTTCTGAACAAAAGAAAATTAAACTGTAGCAAAACTTGCATAAATTTGGCTGTGTGCATCCCAGTCAAAATTGCAAATATCCTATTTATATTTCATCAATAATGCATGCCACAATTTTTAAAAAGAAAAAAAGCATAGGGAGCATTTATTTAAATTAACTGAATTAATTTATTAAGTGAGATTTTAGGAAAACCGGACAAAAGTTTCAATTCTGGTCTCAAATTTAAATTTATCTTAGCTGAGATGAAGTTTTACAACTCATGTGTGTTTATGCTACATGATCTTAAAGGTCTTTTTCAACCTAAATGATGCTTTCATTGTGTGATTCCATGTGACCTATCCTGTGTCTACATGAGACCTGTCCTGTCCATTGATTACTACACATAGGCCAGTGTAAATTTAACTTTTTTTTACTTGTTATACACTTTCTGAGAGTCTTTGTTATCTTCTCTTGCTTTTGTTAGAGACAGGAGCATGAGATGAATGTACGCTTTAACGAGAGACAGCATCGTCAGCCCTTAACAAAGATCTGCTGATAAGTACATGGTTGGCAGCAGGCAAGGCATTTCACACTGCAGAATTTTAAGGCTTTCATGGCCACTGAGCTGGGTATTTTCATTTGCTGGCATATTGTCTTCTTGCCCCTCCAAGCTCTGTCAGTGGCTCAGGTCACTGTGAATAGTGGAAATGCCAAAGCTGCTGTGCTGGGTTCTGATGTGCCCTTGCCAGCGCAGCCTGCTGGGGGATGAGATAGTCTGATCACGGTGGCAATTTGACAATCTCAGAATATTATTTTTTGACAAATATTTTAAGTGTTATAGAAATATTTTCATGCAATATTAACATTATTGTAACACCAGTATAGAAGCATAAATTACCAGATGAGTCAGAATTATGGCCCTTTTCCTGCTGTGTGTGGGCAGACCCCTGCATCTGTGCTCATTACAGGTTTGGGACCTAAATGCATTAGATGCGTACTGGAAGCAAATGAGTCTGCAAAGTATTTTAATAGAAGGAGTACGTTGGTCTTGGTTGTGAAGCAAGAAAACCCTCTAAAGATGGAAATTTCCTCGTGCTTCACTTCTTTAAAAAGACAAGTATGTTAACATAGCAGTGTGCCTGGAAAGTTTTCTAAGATTAGTGACAGAACTGAAAAAAAATGTAAAGCAGCTCAAGTCAATGTCTTGAAAGAAAAGAGGTGTATTATCTTCAGGAGATTCCAGAAAGGATTTGTGTAAGTGGACTGTAGTGGTGGCCCAGTACTTCTGTAAGGTATATTTGTAGGTAATGCACTAATATTTAATACAGCATTGCAATATTATTAACACTTTGTGACAGCAGTTCTCCCAAAGTCATAAACTGTAATTTCATTGTCTGCCTCTTCTCAAGGCAACACTGAAAATACCACTACAGATCTTTTCTTTCATCTGACACCTTTCCGCAAGCAGGAGCTTGCAGGTTATTGAGGAAGACATCCCATTCCTTGGGATCCTGAGATTTATCTTAGTTTCAAGTACTTCAAAGATTTCTGTGTACAGCACTGCTTTATTTGGGTTTTCTGCCTTTGTGAAAGTAGTATGTTCAGTGTCCGTCATCTCGGTTGGCTTTGTACACTAGGCTGAACAACAACACTGCACGTTTCAGAAAAGCAAGTAGTTGTGCTTTTGCTCAGAAAAGTGGAAATTGCAAGAGAAAAACATCAGTTTCAGAAGAGGCAAATGAGGAGGTGGAATGCCATTTAATTTCTTGTAGTTTAAGCTGCTCGTGTGGACCCTGCCTCTACTTCCAGAGTGACCACATTCTGGGTAGCGAGATTCAAAATTTCTTCTCCCCACTGTACAAAAACATCTGATGATCCTCAACTTCCACTGAACTGCCTCAAGCTTTTTCTTCTGCTCACACAATCACCTCGTGCTATTTTTATTTTCCACCTCTGTGGGGAAGTGAATGGAAAAATGGTTCCTTTCTATCTTCCCCCTTTGCTGCTGCCTTCAGGGAAGATTAAAAATCCAACCCAGTGCTTTCCAGAAGCACTGAAAATTCAGCCTTCCCAATCCTGAGGGTCACCTGGACACTGTAGTTTACAAATTAATATTCAGAGCAGTTACAGGGATCCCTGCTTCTTCCTTTGTTTTAGGAAAATTTGGTTAGCTGTGGTTGGTTGTGAGAATACAAATCAACCCCCCTTGTTTTTTTTCAGACTACCTGAATCTAGGTTGTCCTCTGAGATGCCCAGACCTTGTGATATGCTGATATCTTGCCCTTGAACCAATTTTCATCTAGTCAATTGAATTATCCCTTCATCTAACTTCCTCCTTCCCTGAGAGTGTGATACTCCTTGTGAGGTTTTTCTTGGCTTTGTAATAACTTTCGACTTGAGTCTCAGAAAAAAGTAGTGTTTGGAAAATATTTTGATAGCCTTACAATTCAAGGTATGTTGTCAGATCTCTCCAGCGACCACACACAATATAAGAGCAACATATATAATTAACTTGGCACAGGTGGGGGAGGATGGGGAAATTGTCTCCATTACTTCCCTTCTCCAGTTTTGAAATCTCATGCTCTTGCATGATATGCTTGGGAAATTACAGACTGTGAGTGGGATTCACATGGCAAAATGTAGACGTCTACATCTGAGTTAGTCACCCAAGGCTCCCTGTGTGGGGAATGGAGAGAAACAGGACAGATGAATCACACCCTTGAAGAACCTTTTTTTTTTACCTTTATGCTAAGACAGAATGACTCATAGCCTGAAAGTGCCCGTTTGGCTAGTAAAGGAGGCTGGGGTAACAACTGCGACACGATGGCTACATAGCACCCTGAAAAACAGATGTGATGGCTGCATTCTGCACCCCAAAAACTAGATGAGATGAACACGTGTTTCGTGGCTCTGGTGTGTGCCTGTGTGCTTGCGTGTCCACGTTTATTTGTTGTACTCTGTGAGTGTTGAGTTCTTAGGAGAAAAATCTGTGGTTTTCCACACAGAAATTCCTTCAAAAGCTAAAGGCAGCTTCCAGTTTCCATGTGTGAGAACTCAGAAACTGAGAAACGTTTAAGCTGAATTATTATGTTTCTTCTGTATATGCGTTTCTCAATATGTGTCAGCAAATTAAAACAAAAAATCTCGTAAATGTCAGTGGTATGTCAGTTTAGTAGCTGAGGTAGCTTAAATGATGCTGTGTGTTTCGTCACCTTTGGAAACTATGTTCTCTGCACTTAGGGAGAGGTGCAGGTGCTTTCCGGATAGCGGTGAACAGTATTAAAACAGAAGCGACTGGTGAATCAAGACAAGTAATGGTAGCCCCGTAACACAGCATACTGCATTTCTTTTCATCTTCTGTTGCGTAAATGCGCGGATATGAAGGATTTGTTGAAAATAAGGAACTTCTATTTCAGCTTAAAAAGGAGGAATAAAGTTGTTTGGCTTAGATCTGTAGTTAGAGTGTGGCCAGAAAGATGGCTTTTGGTAGAAACTGAGCTTTTTCAGCCCCTAACTCTAGACACCAGGCCTGAGGAGCATGATCCAACAGGCAGATTGCAGCTCACCAGTTTCCTATGGAATTAGTGTACATAGACACCCTGAAAGGGGTAACACGATACAGGTGTCACAGCTTGAGCTCGGAGCTGCAAACTAGAACCTACTCAAGATCCAGACCCTGGAGATGTATTCCAGGTAGCTGTGTAAATCACAGCTGATGCATGAACGAAGCCATGGTGATTCAGAAGCAACGCATCTAGATTCTTCTCTCAGATTCACAGATCCTAATCCCGGAAAGTCTTTCCCTGCCAGGTCACACTAGGTTTAGGAGGCACATTGTTAGTCCTTTTGCAGCTGGGCAGTTTTGCAGACAGATGTGCAAGACTCAGGTCAGTGGAAAATAGGATGCGGCCCGACTGAAGCCTGACAGTGACACATAGCATTGGACAACCAATGGATTTAATACCTTCCAGACAAAACCAACATTCCTATTCTCTCCTTGGCAAAGAAGAAGAAGAACGAAGTCCTCGGAAGAAAGCAGTGGCTGTGTCATGAAACTATTACGAAATGTAAGTTTGAAGTACCCAATGTACCTTTCTGAATCAGTTCAAGTGATGCCTCTGCTGGCTTTCGATTGGGTTAGATCAGTTCAAACCCATGCTATAGGCTGAATCAGTGAAACAGTAGAGGTAGCAGAGGGCTGCTGGATTTCTCCCAGCTGGTAGTGTTTTGTCAGCGCTGGTCAGTGCTTTGTGCATAAAATGATTTCAGCAGAATCATCACCAGTGAACAAGCAGGCTCTTTTGGCTTTTTACCTTACCTTTCAGCCAAAGGCAGGCAGATGTAGAACAGTAGCCATATGCTGATGCTGCCTCGGAGAGCCGTGTGCTGGCTCGCAGTGTTGAATCTCTCAAACCAACCTGTCGACATCTGCCTACAAAAGCAGGGCTGGAGTTACTCCAGTCCCTGGAAAACCGGTGTGCCTCTTCCAGGTGAGAACTGGTGTACTAAACATCACATGGTCATCACAGCATGGCTATGATGCTGCCCACTTCTGTCTGGGCTGGTTTGAAGAAAGACTTTTTTTTATATGCTGTACTGACAGTATCTTCCTAGATTAGCTCCTGCTGTGTAGCAGTTGGATTACTTGATGGTCTTTCAAATCCTTATTTGGAGGAAACCCATATATATCTGTATACAGGCACACATACACAAATAAATCGCAATTTGTTTTGGAAGATACTTGTCAGATAATAATTGCTGGATAAAATTCCTATTTTTACATACTGGTGTGTCACAATTTGGATTATAGCTACTTCAGAATACTGTCTTTATGTGATAAAATGGCTCTTAGTAGCAGCTTGCCTTATAATTCAGGTATCATGATGGTATGAAATAATTCAGATAACTGATAAAAATATCTCCTCATGATTTTATGTGGTTTTGCACTTCAGAGCACCAGCAATGAAAAGATGATCACACATCTGAATCAGAAGGATAATATTTATATCAAATTGAGTAACCATGTAATTCTGTCGGTGTTTCCCATGATCTGTCAGTCTTCTTCCTGTTGCGTGCTATAGCCTGATTCTGAAAAGCTCAATCGAAGTATCTGGTGAGTTCAAAGATGTACCTAGTGTACTTACAGCTGCATATGCACTTATGGATGAGTAAAATACACAAGGCTGGCCATTCAGTAGCTCTATAACTTTTATTTTTTATATTCACAGGATACTCTTAGAAACTGGTTAAAAATTACATTTTCCAATATTCGGCTGCAGAGGAGGGCTCAGTATTTTCAGTTGTGTTAGGGAAAGTGATGTTTTTTGTATGCATACATGTATCTCTTCAAATCTCTGCAAAAGGGTTCCTCTGTCACAAGGCCTCCAGATGCCAGCTAGCAGTCATCAATCCTCAGATTTAGCCTGATAATTAGATATTTAGATATTACAAAATCCAGGCTGAATTTATTTCCTAACCAATGTATATATATTGCTTATTGCTGAGCTCTTTTTCTCTGTGCTTTTCACCCTGATGTAGTTAAAGAAGACACTGTTATGTTCTTGCAGTGTTGTTTGGATGATGGAATGAGCTTTTTCGTTCTCTGCTCAGGCAGGCTCCGTTCCCAGGTCATCCTGATGGCCTTTTTCTCCAGTAGAATGTTCCAGGGGATTTTTCTCCCTTCCCTCTTCCTACAGATATAGGGAGAGGGAGGCTTCCCAGAGTCATAATTTCTTCTTAAAATTCAAGAATTTTCAGTGGGTGGCTACCAACACACGTAACTTACAGACAGATTCATCATCTGAGCTAGGCTGCAGTAGTCACTGCAATTGAGGAGGCTCTCTGGGCGGTAGGAAAGTTCATTCCTCTTATGCTTTTCTTCTGGCCATTCCTGTGGTGCCTTTAATTTATCTTCATTCTAGTTTTACATTCTGACTTTAAACGTTTACCTGATATTGTAGAATGGTCTGGGTTGGAAGGGACCTTAAAGACCATCTAGTTCCAACCCCCCCTGCCATGGGCAGGGACACCTTCCACTAGACCAGGTTGCTCAAAGCCTCATCCAGCCTGGCCTTGAACACTTCCAGGGAGGGGGCATCCACAGCTTCTCTGGGCAACCTGTTCCAGTGCCTCACCACCCTCTCTGGGAAGAACTTCTTCCTGATGTCCAATCTAAATTTACCCTCTTCCAATTTAAACATGTTATCCCTTTTATGTTTAATTAATTACATTTTTAAAGCCTGTAAATCCTTCCATTCTTAAGGACTGACCAAAAGTAATTGTGGCTAATTGCTCATTGTTACTTGTTATTGGCTTGTGGACCTAACAAAATATGGGGAACCTTCTTGTACCATGTCTACGGTACAACAGCACAGGCCACTGCTGCCTGCTCTCTCATTAATCATTTCCTGTCTTTGTTTAATACACTTTGCATTAATGAGGGTTTAGAAGGCCTTTAGGTGGAACTTTAATATGTATATAATTACAGTACATAACATCATACAAATTATTTAAGGTAACATTAGATACAACATTGCCAAAATTCTTTAACGAGAGTTTTGTAGGCTGTTGTGGTTTAACCCTAGCCAGCAGCTAAGCCCCACACAGGCACTTGGCCACTCCCTCCATGGAGGAGAGAATCAGGAGAGAAAAAGTGAGATAACTCCTGGGTTGAGATAAAGACGTTTCAGTAGGCAAAGCAAAAGCCATGTGTGCAAGCAAAGCAAACCAAGGAATTCGTTCACCATTTCGTTCAGACATTTCTAGGAAAGCAGGGCTCCATCAGGTATAATGGTTACTTGGGAAGACAAACATCATAACTCCGAATGTTCCCGCCCTTCCTTCTTCTTCCCCCAGCTCTACATGCTGAGTGTGATGTCATATGCTATGGACTATCCCTTTGGTCAGATGGAGTCAGCTATCCCAGCTGTGTCCCCTCCCAACTTCTTGTGCACCCCCAGCCTGCTCGCTAGTGGGGGGGGGTGAGGATCAGACAGGGCCTTGACTCTGTAAGCACTGCTCAGCAATAACTAAAACATTTCTATATCATCAACACAGTTTTCAGCACAAATCCAAAACCTAGCCCCATACTAGCTACTATGAAGAAAATTAACTCTATCCTAGTCAAAACCAGCACATAGGCCATTCTTGGCTGCCTGTTTCTATTACAGTATTATGAAAAATGAACATTTTAAGATAGGTACATCATGCTGTCACTGGGCTGTGCACAGCTTTTTCATAAAGGTGAGGTTTTGATAGAGCTTTGTACAATGGTAGCGTTCTCTTGTATCTATCTGAATTGCACTATATTTACCGTAGTTTGGGATCGCAGTGGTTGTTCACAGCCATGCTGTGATGAGCAAGCAGACTTGGGCTGGTTGGTCTCTCTTTCCTCACTCGTTTCCAGGTAATGAACTCGTAATTTATAATAGATGTTATTAATCTGTAGCTGCCTGACATTACATTAGATTAGATGTCAGGAAGAAATTCTTCACAGAGAGGGTGGTGAGGCACTGGATCAGGTTGCCCAGAGATGTTGTGGATGCCCCATCCCTGAATGTCTTCAAGGCCAGACTGGATGTGGCTTTGAGCAACCTGGTCTAGTGGAAGGTGTCCCTGCCCATGGCAGGGGGGTTGGAACTAGATGGTCTTTAAGGTCCCTTCCAACCCAAACCATTCTATGATTCTATGATTTTGTACTCCTGAATGTAATCCTATTGTGTTACTCGAGATCATTTGACTTTGTGTACAGTTCAATCTTTCTCTTAATTGACCTTGCCTCCTGAATTTGTATCGCAAGAAAACTTCTTCATCACAATTACACTTCTTGTAATCTCAGGACTATTGAGATAAATGATAAATACAGGCAATCCTAATCCCAGTTCTGTAAGACTTGATTAGTCATCCTCCTTTTGGCTGGTAGTACTTCTCACAGAGCAATACTTCCTGCCTTTTCTTCAGCATGGCTGCTGAAGAAACCTTCAGTTTAACCAATGATTTCCCATTTGACTCTGTATCAAATGCTTTATTGGAATTTAGATCAACTACATCTCCCTTTGTTTAGAAAATGTCAGTTCATGAAAGAGTGCTCTTGCCACTCATCTGGTGTGACTTGTATTTTCTTAAATTCGTCTTTCTGCTCAATTTTCTTATATTTAACTCTGTCTTTGATAGTGTTTTCCTTCAAGACCATATTTCTGCAGTGTGCCTAAAGCCATACGTACTGTGTAGATCAGAGTAAAACATTGCATGCCCAGGCTAATGAGCGCTCTAATCACCCTTCTGAAAATGGTTACGAGTTGTGCTCTTCCTCGTTATGCGGCTGTCCCCCAGTGGACCTGCAGTTATACCTGGGACCTCATGTGCCAGCTCTTGTCACACACGGACCAATACTGACTCATTCTTTCCTCCTGCTCTCCCATCTGTCAGTCTCCGCGTGCTGTGGCGTGCCCTGTACTTGGATGATCAGCTGTCAGGGGCTGTGCTTTTGTGACTGCACAACAGCTACAGCACCCAGCATCCGGGGCGTCCACAGCTCTGGCTAAAATGGTACAATCAATAGGATTTGTCACATTCTGACTTTCTTGGGATTTTTTGGCTTCTGTTTGGAGAAGCTTTTCTTCCTTCAGTAGCTCTTTCTAAAGCTGGGAGAAGTTTATCCTGTGCATTTGATGTCAACTATCTTGGGAGGAGGGTGTTTGGAGTGGAGTTTTTTCTCCTTTCAAGCACTCATTGTCTTTGAGCTCCACAAGCAGAGGAAGGAGTTAACCTTTAATATCCAGAAGCTTCATGGTCTTCACCTGAGAAAGGTCGCTCTGGGTGAAAGAAAACTACTTGTTCCAGAGGTCGCAACAAAGGGTACATCAACACGAATAAACTGCAGGGAAGAAGTTTTTTTCCATATTCCCTGAAACCCACACGTTCTATGCAGAGCAAATGAGACTCGTACAAAATCCGAATGCTTTTGAAAGCGCAGAGTCAGCAAAGAGATTTGTCCTGTAGTCATCCAGATTCGCTAGCCAGGAAGTGTCCGTAGTCATCTTGCAAACCTGTACTTGAGAATATGCCGGTATCTGCCAACTGCAACTGTTTTTTAGATGCTGGTTTTTGCTGAATTCTGTGTAGCCAATAGCACCCCCCTCAGTATAGAAAATCTGGTAAGTGGGAGTTAGGTGTAAGGACAAAATGTGTGTTTACTTAAAATTAGAAGACGCATAGTGTTAAAAAGTTTTGTAATGTCTTAACCTAACTGTGCAGCTCCTTATCAGCTAAGTGTTTGAAACTCCTGTGGCATCCTAGTGTGTCATTAATCCGTGAGTTGAAAAACACTGGTTTAGAATTTAAAATAAGTTAAAGCAGGACACAAGTTAGGATGAGTCATCCTTTGCTCATCTTTTTAAGTGTAACTGTCATTTACCTACTGTAAATGCAGTTCAGTAGCATGGTAACGTTGTATGTTACCTGATTTTGCTGTTTATCATTAGCTATTTGAAACATGATATTACTGTGGTGGTTGTCAGCTGAAACATGCTTCTCTTTTTAGCACGGTAGGTTTAATTTTCACGTGGTTCACTTCACCGCATACTTGAATATCTGTTCAAGACAATTGATTTTAATGTTTCCTCACCTTCTTTTAGCACTTCCCAGACCAGTATATCATAGCTGTTCATCAGTATTGAAAAAATTGTGCCTATTAAGCCTGGTGGTCTTGATTTTTAAAAAAAGCCATTGAAATATGATGGTTGTTAGATGAAATGCCTTAGAGGATTTTCCAGGTTGGCACTGTTTGAAAACCTGTTCCTTTTTAAAAGATTATAATTGGGTAGGCTGATTCCTTAGTTACATGAAAGGAAAATTTTATAAATAAGCCTATCCATTTTGCTTAACAGCTGGGAAATAGGATTAAATAGATAATAATTTTGACCTGTGATTCAAATAACAATACAGTCCAAATATTTACTAACACTGAAATAACAAATTTGATGTTATTTTACACGCTAATTTGTATGCAGTTATTCAGTTTGAAGTACAGCTGGGGAGTTCTTTTTAAATGGTTGGGAAACTCCTATTTAATTTACCTTTATGCATTAAAAATATTACTTGGTGAGTTTTTTTGGGGGGTTTTCTTGTTTTTAATAATCAAGTAAGGAGAGAAAAATGGGCCTGCCTTTCTGTTTTGTTTTTGTAATTACAAAAGCATACGCCATCTATTAAGTCACATAAGCCCTGCAAGCCAACCTTGACTGCTTGTAGACTGGTATCTTAACTTGTCTTGCGTGCTGGCCCTGGCTGCTGCCAGTAACCCCGAGTTTTAAAACTCTCGAGTTGGGAAATGACTTACAGGAGTGAATATTAAAGAAAGAATTAGCTCAATTGCATTGAACGCCAGCCGTTTCCCTGTTCAGTTCTTGCTCCTCTCTTCTTAGTTTTGGTGACCTGAACAAAGGAGGGTGCTGTACATGAGGCCTTTCTTGCTTTCTAAGGAGCACAAACAAAGTGCTGCTGGTGAGCTTCATGGTTGTGATGTTGCTCTGGGTGCAGGTCCAAAGCCCTGAACAAACTGTCTTGAGGACAGAGCTTTGGATTTCCCACTGGTAACAACCATTGAACTGCCTGATAAGGGCTAGTTTCTGTGCACGGACCCATGCTTGGCAAGGGTAAAAGCCAGTGACTGCAAAGAAATTTCAGCCTTTGTTTCCATGTGCAGTGCAGCGGCAAACTGCTTTTGGCTTCTTAAGTAATGAATGGAAAACCCTGTAGTCACCAGGTTATTTACAAATAAGTAATGTAAGTATGTGTTAAAGTTTAGTAACTTAGGTCTTCAGTGAAACTCCTTGCTTTGTTCTCACTCCATTTCAGTCCAATGAAAAACACCCCAAAACCCTAAAATAGTAAACTTACTGACTTTGTTAGCAACAATAAAATATATAATTGGATTGACGTATCTTTTCCTGGCTACATATTTCATAAAACTTATGAAATCATAATTCTGCAGAGACTTTGTAGGATGGTAGGCAAATAGCTGTGAGTTTGCTCAGTAAGTTGGTACCTCAAGAGAAAAAAGGGGAGTATGAGCTTAGTTTATGTGGTAATGGATAATATTAAATTCAAAATTATTTCTAAATAATATTTTTTAAAGCACTTTCATGTATTGATTTGAAGAATTTACTTCTACAGAACATTGAGTTAAATGAAAGGATTGTGAATGTTATTCATTACCAATGCAGTTAGTATTGATGATACAGATCACTGAATCAAACCATGGAAATTACT
The DNA here is from genome assembly GCF_000690775.1 of Eurypyga helias. Classification (NCBI taxonomy): domain Eukaryota; kingdom Metazoa; phylum Chordata; class Aves; order Eurypygiformes; family Eurypygidae; genus Eurypyga; species Eurypyga helias. Next base: position 59,135 of record NW_010232542.1, on the reverse strand, counting down.
TACATATTTCTAATCAGTCTAGAAATAACAGTCTGATACCTTTTTCTGTAGACTTTTCTCTACTTTTTCTCCACAGTTGCAACTGTGTTAAATTGAGCAAAAGAGTATTTAAACCTCAAGTACGTGTTATATGGTCTTACCTGCTTGCCATGTCTATCAAAAGCTACAGCTGATTTCAGTGGAACTTTGATCCCACAAATTGAAGACAGAGCCTCCCTCAAATTTTATACATTACCTAAATCTTTTAAGTTTCAGCTCTTACTTGAGGATACTTTGAAACACAGACTGTTATTCACAAAAGTGGTCACGACGTTTGGGCAACAAATGCAAAATCCCCCCTGCCAAACCAATCACAGTGTCAAACATCATAACATTTTACTAAACATAGTCTCCTTTATGAAAATATTTCAGTGTGATCATTCATGCCTAATTAATCTCATTAATTGCTACTTACTTGAAAAAACTATCTTAAATTATTACTTTAAACCTGGATATCCCCTTGTTATTTTGAATTCAGTGCTACAAATACCACCGCCAAAATACACATAGACTATTATAATGCAATTTACATCAGCAATTTTTTTAAGAAAGCAATTGAGAAATTAAAAGGATGTCAGGAGACTGATCAGATTAATGTACTCGGTTTTGATGTACTGTAGTTATTACAGAAATATTAATGACTTAACCCTAATGAAAGGAAATAAGGTTTTACCTACCACTGTGTCTGAAATTATTAGGTTTCAGTCACAGTTGGACAATTCTGAAGTAATTTTTTATGGCATAATATAATTTGAAATTTAAAATTTAGTTATACTCTGATATTGCCATCTAGTCTATAGGAGGTAAAACTGAATTTCTTGACCAGTTGTGGTCAAATCATGGCCTTCTGCCATTTTTTGTAAGTGCACAAAGAAAAGAACTTGAAGTCATCATTTAAATCACTTAAATTTTGATGTGGGCACACTATTGCCCACGGAATGCTGCCTGTATTCCAAATGCAGAATCTTACAGCTGCTTTCAACTTTTAAGGTAAATATGCCTTTAAAGTCAGTGTTAGCATCCGTAGGTGCAGAATGTAGGGTAGCGTTTACAGGAGAAGAAATATCTATATAGCTCATAACCCTTTCACAGTTTTCCACTTGGAATGCTGAAAAAATGTTACATTCTCTCCTATTTCAAATGCGTTTCTTCACTGAACATCTGCCCTGAGAACTCAAAAAAGGGAGAAACATCTTTAACATGTTTTCATTGTCCTTTAAAACCAAATAAAATTTTTACTGTATTAATAAATGTTTAACTTTCGCTTTCCATGCACCTTTGCTTACAGGATTCTTTGGGCAGACTGCATATTTAAAGAAATACCTACAAATATGTGATACAAACATTTAATGTGAATTTATCACGCTGCAGCCTTTCCTTACAGATTTACATGCATTCAGTGAGGGAGAAGTAGTATATCATGCATCCTAATCATCCACATAACTCAAATTTAAGATAATTAGTATTTTGAAAGCATTGTTTGAAGTGTAAATTACTTGCAGATCTTTCAATGTGAATAATTTTCAATAACAAAAGGTTTTAAAGGAGAGTTTTGATATTTTGGTGAGAGTTGGCGAAGAGCAAAAATAGAGGAATACATTCAAACCGGTACACAGAGTTCTTCAGGTGTGTCAACTATAATATTTGGTTTTTAGTATTATGAAGTATTGTCTCCTAAAACTTGTCTGACGATCCTTCAGTAGTGCTTTGAGTACTTGCTTCATACATTTTAGGTATGAGGTCATTTTAAAAGGATCTTTCTGTTACATGCCTAAGTCCACACAAATAGCAAACCTGCTGTTAAAGCAGTGGCACTCAGTGACTTCTGCAGCTGTAGGTTGGTATTAGATGCAGTTTTAAACCACCCACATGACCAGTCATGCATTAAGTGGCATGATTAACATCGGTCGTGTGCGTTTCATCGTCAGTCTTGGAAGGCTGGGTACGTAGGATAGTAATGTATTTTAGTGGAGTTCATTGTCAGTGTATTTCTGTACGCTTGTATTAGAAAAGGCATACCTGAGGGTGCGTACTTACAGCAGAAGGCAGTGACGGTGTATATATCTTGTGAGCCTTGAAGTCTTTATTTCAGCTGATCTAGGACTCAGCTTTTGAAGTGGAAGATTCCTTGTGCTTTCCAGAAAGCTCCATGGTTGGAAATGATGGCCAACAATCCCTGTTTCCAGCCATGGAGCTGGCTGGAGGTCCTGGAGCTGGTTGTTGGCCACCGGTTTCAATCATGAAGCTTTCTGGAGATCTTGGACCTGGTTGTTTCATTTTGAGTCATGCAGCTTTCTGGAGATCCTGAACCTTTAAAGACCCTGGAGATGAGTGGGTGAAAGGATGTCACAGGTGATGACTGGATGGGTACTTCAGTAGGGTCAGCTTCCTGCCTCAGTTGGGACTCTATGCTTACAAAATGTCTGATGCTGGCATCTCTACATTTCAGTTCCAAGTGGTGGGAAATTCACAAGATCACTTGTTTTTCTCAAATGTTGCCATCTTGGCCTGAACTCAAATGACGGCAGCTGTTCTCATGAGGTTTCAGTTGCAGCCAACTGAAAAACAGCGTTTTCCTTTTCAGATCTAACCAGCTAGTGACAGCGGCAGTGACTTCAGTTCACAGCGTTAGGAATCCATACGGCCCCTCCCTCATGCCACGTACGCATGATGAATAAAACGGAGGTGGCCTCCAGTGTGCTACGTATTTATCATTTTCACTGAATGGAGTTGTGTAATCTGAATGTGGAAAACATGGCATTGCCCTCCAGTGTTCCGCATTTAGCATGCGATGTATTAACTAAGGATTTATGTGTAAATATCTTTAAAAGGAGAAACTTTCCTCTAGGGAAGAGATGACTGGGAATGACTTCCATCTTCAGCCACATGCTATGGCACTGAAATACTAACTCCTCCTGCTTGATCTCTGCCAGCGTTCACTTGCCCTTCTTCCTCTCCAGCTTTCAGCAGCATATGGAGCATCAACAGGCTCGTGGGCAGCTTGGCTTGACCTGAAAAAATCAGAAAGCAGTACTGATTTTAAAAATAGGGTGCGGAAGCTAAAGGCAACTTGTTCCTCTGTCTCACAGGAACAGGAGGAGTGGCAGAGGTCGAAGAGGACTTGGTGTGTTTGTTGAGAGGGTTAGGAGTGAGTAAGCAGGGGATAAAATAGAGTCATGCTTCTCCTCGCTTCTTTTACACCTGGGCAGTGGGATGTGGGACCATATCCTCCATGGTCCCTGCCAGAAGGTGGGAAAGGTGCTCCCTTCCCCTGGGGTGCCAGCGGTGCTTCCATACCATCTCTGGGCACTTCTAACCAGTAGGATTTCAGTTCCTGGCTGCTGTGCTGGGCTGCCCTGGTAACAGGGACCTTATTCCTCAGCCCCATCCAGGTTGGGCAGCCTGTGAGCCTGGTGACTGGGGAGACATGACATGTATGTGTCTTCACTGCCCCACGGCAGAAGATGCTGGTTTGGAAAAATCCAGATACAGTTTGCTTTGGTCAGTATGAAAGGGGAAAGCATTGAGCAACTGCAATAGCAGTGAATAACCACTTAAATGAGGGGGTTTGTTTTTCTCAGTCTTTCTCCCATCTGAATTCATTGCAGAACTACTGATGGTCAGCCTGGGAGGTGTTTGGTGGTCAGGCTTCCTCTCACAGTGTTGAAGGGAAAGTCTAAAACTTTCTGTCTAAGAGATTATTTAATCCAGGGGTATGTAATTCCCAGCTAGGTTGAGAGGAGGTGCAAATCCTGATCGAGGGCTGTAAAAGCCAAGTGATGTGTTTGAAACTTGATCCTGGATGTGAAGTCTCAAGGGGAGACAGACTGTCCTTCAGGCTGGCACAATGCTGGTTGACTTCCTGCAACCTCATGGTGCTGAGAGGAGTAGCTGATCGCTGTTACCATATGTAATGCTGAAGATCCGGCTCTCCGGTGGGTGTATAACGTTCCTCTGGCTGTTCGGATGCCATAAAAGAAGTGAATCTGGCCACAAACATTCCAGGTATGTTACCTATGCCAGATCCAAATACAAACACCTGTGCTAGTATGTGCTCACTTACAAACCTTTGATGGAACTCAGCTTAACAAATATAAATTTGTGTCTGTATCTGAAATCTTCATGTGAGTTATCCTAAATTCTCCTTGATAACCATTGGAGAGGAATGAGTACTTGTGGGGTGCTATTCATCTCATCCTAAGGTCCCTGTTTCTCTACAGTGACTACGAAAGGAGCCTAGAGTGAGTAGCTCAGATAGAGATACCAATTTTTTTTTTTTGGTGGGTGTGTGAAGATAGGCAAGATAAATCCCACTCCTTGTGTCAGTGGTGTAGCTCGGCAGCAGTTACATGTCAGAGGCACGTCCCTTTTCCCAGGATCAAGCTGGAAGCAGTTCCTGGATGCCCCTCCAGTGCAGTAGAGAGCTATAGCACAGGAGGAGATCATGCTCCAAAATCTGTGTTAATGAACACTTCAAGAAAATACAACCCTTAGGGGAACATTTGCATTTTCAGTCAGGACTGTGGATACAGAGCTGGCAAAGACTGCCTCTAGAGTTGGATGTGATGTTGCTATGAAGAGAAATGTGAACTATCAATAAACATTCAAAGTAACCAGTGCCTCCTACTAACGGGTTCATGACTGGAAATTCAGAAGACTCTCCAGTACCTTACTGGGTGACCTTGGCAATATTTTTCTTCTCTCTACAGCTCTAGTTCCCAGTAAGTGTAGTGTGGACAAAGCATTGATTTTCTGCAAAACTCCAAGTCTGAATGATGAAGTGCTATGTAAGAGCTGAAGTGTTTTCTCCAGCAACTGGAGTATTTTGAAGCTACAAAAAGTACTGTAGAGCTGCCATTTAATTTTAATTAAAAGGTCTTAATATAAGACAGCATTATGAATATGTTAAGAATAGATACAGTAACTTAACCAATTACAAAATCTATGCCCAACATAACTTTAATTGTGTCTCTAGGAGATGAGATGACTTGAAGTAGTAATAAATAATCAATGCTTTCAGAATGCAGAGGTCAGAAAGCAAGCACAATGCCAAACAGAGGATAGACATGTTCATCTTTCATAGGAAGAGATTTTATAAACGTAGCATATATCTTGATCCAGATAAACACAAATACAGCACAGTGATAATGATGCAGAAGTGCTTTTTAAATAAGAAGGTAGTTTTCTATTAGTGATAAAATAATAATAAACTGAATCTGTATTCCTGCTTAGGTTCTTACCTTGCAGAGACCAAGAAACCTTCCTTGATTTGAAGTAATTACGGTACAATTTTTTTTTCTATTTGCCATCTATAAATTCTGTTTAAATCATAAAACATTTTAATTTAAACTCCTGTTCTACGTTTTATGTTTTCCCACATTTTTTGCTCACAAGAACATCGTGCATTCTGTATTAGTGTTGCAGGTGAATTGTCCTTGTCTAAGCTATATTGAAGTAGTGTATTACCCCTCTTGCTGTGACCACAGCGTTACAGGGTGTAAGCATGACTTGTCCAAGATGTTTTCAGGATACCGGATTGCATTGCCTTGCCAGTGAGACAGAGGGAGGGCTGTCTGCTGTGAGAATCCTGCTAGAGCTTGGGAGCAGAGGACAACTGGTGGGACCTGGGTGATTGCAGTCATTTCCAGCAGTAACTGATCTAAAGCAGCACTGGTGGTTTTTCATTGAAAGACTGGGAGCAATGATATTATCCACAACGATGTCTGGAGGCAGAAATGCATATAGGTAGTAGGTGCTGAGGTAAACTGCTGTGATGAGGTCTGCAAAAGAGTATGTTGTGCCTGCAGTCCTAATCAAGGCAAGTGAATTACTTAGGATAATCTTGCATGGAATGACCGTAAGGCCAAGGAATTTCTTTACTGCGTCCAGTTGACATGGGTTGTTATAAAAAAATGACAAGAACGCTACTCAAGTTCACCATAGCTGCCTTGAACGTAGTTACATTTCTGACTTTTGAAACATTTGATTGCAAATGATTTTTCAACAAATCAGATGGAACGTGCAACAAAAAACTTTAGTTAAATAGTTCAGTAGTTGAATAATAACTTTTGTTAGCATATGCTTTTCTCAAAGTCGTTTTATTTTTATTGTCAGATTGATTTTAGTTCTCTCCTTTAACAACAATAAAAAGACACCTTATGGTATTTTTAAGTCATGTAACACTTTTTTTGCCATTCTAATAGTAAATAAGATTTATGTGCAGTATAAGTACTCAAAGGATTTTCATTACATTTTTAAAAATAGATGCTAACTTGGGTGTCTAGCCACACAGCTACAGCAGTTTACCCTGTGACATGAGTCCGCACGCATAATATTTGTTACATAAATGTGTATTTTTCCCTTATATATAGAAAAATTGAATCCAATACATGTAGCTAGAGTAAAGCATTACATCTCAAAAGCTGTTCGCTGCTGGCAGAGGGTCACAGTCGGCTGCTGAGCTGCCTTAGTAGATTGTGGTTGCACTCATCTGCTTCAGTGCAAAGTCAGCTGGGTTAGCTTGTACCTTGGCTGCTGGTGCATGTGCTTGGGCTGTCCCTCACAGCTGTAAGAACTTGCACGGAAATTGTTCTAGCTGCTTCCAAATTCTTGCCAACTCCGTAGGTCTCTAGTACAGCATTGTGTGCAGACCAGGGCTTTTAAATGTTGAAAGAACAGCAAACATCTTGACAACGGTGAGGAATCTTTTAGAACCGTTTTTGTCTAAATTGTAGGTTGGGAAGAGGCATTTCCTTGCAAAAAAACCAGGGACTTGTATTAATGAATTTATAAGAATAAAACTTGTAAAGTGTATTTGACAGTATTTAGCAGCTGCACAATCCCGTCATTTGTTCTGTGATTTCATGCTGTCAAATTTGACAACATGAACTAGTGCCAATCTTTGCTGTGGAAGACAATTTCCTTTTTATAAAAATTCTAATTATTAAAGCTAAATTTGGATTTAATTTAAAGGAAGTTTTAGTCTTTTTTTATTTGTCAAATAGCGTTCAAAAACTAAGTTGGTTCTACCTTTGACAATTTGTCACAACGATATTTACTGAAAACCATAAATTACATGTTGTTTCTGCCTTCCGCTACAAATGGATGAAGCTGGTGTCAGTGGCAAGGAAGACACTGGTATTTTTGGTAGACCTAAAAGCTTGTATGGCAGTTGTGTAGAAGCCTGGATTTAATACCCAATTCAGACACACTGAGTTCAGCACGCTCAGACCTTGTTTAGCTTGAGATGCTATTGAGCACCGACTACATATGGAGGAGAGAGTATTCAGTGGGACTGCGGAGTTAACTCTGAAGTTGCCATAATTTGGGTCCTGACAACACACAGCCCTTTTGTCTTTGAAGTGGTAATGCTTTTAAAGCCCTCTTGATGGAATTTTCAGGTAGTATAGGCAAAAGGTTGAATTAATGCAAGTTAGCAGCTGCTGCTCTAACTAATGCTCTGGATGCAGGCTAGCTCAGCTCAGGTGCTACTGGCCTTCTGTTGTGGTTTAAGCCCAGCCAACAACTCAGCACCATACAGCTGCTCACTCACTCCTGCCCTAGGTGGGATGGGGAGAAGAAAATATAAGGAAAGCATCATGAGTCAAGACAAGGACAGGGAGGGATCACTCAACAATTA
>NW_010232542.1:36608-50627 GCF_000690775.1 Eurypyga helias | reverse complement strand
GGGGTCACCAGTCCTGCCAGCAAACCTGCTCCAGCCTGGGCTCCTCTCTCCATGGGCCACAGCTCCTGCCAGGAGCCTGCTCCAGCACAGGCTTCCCCCAGAGTCACAGCCTCCTTTGGACATCCCCCTGCTCCATGGTGGGTCCCTCCCCGGGCTGCAGAGGGGTCTCTGCTCCCCCGTGACCCTCCATGGCTGCAGGGCACAGCTGCCCTCTCACCATGGGCTGAGGGGAACCTCTGCTCTGGCCCACCTCCTCCTGCCTAACCATCCTTCTCACATCCCACTCCTGTCTCTACTGCAGGATCATGTTTTCCCTGCTTAAACAGAGGTGCTGATTGGCTTGGGTGTGGCCAGAGGTGGGTGTAACCTGGAGGCCCAGAAGCTTCTAGCAGCTTCTCACAGGGGCCCTCTCTGTGGCTCCTTCCCTCTACTAATTCCCTCTGCCTCACAAGCCTCACCCACCTTCTGGACTGTTCTGTGCTTTATTCAGTTTCTGCTACTACCTAGAAAGCACAGATCCCACCATTTGCCAGAAAATAACGCATGGGATAGTTTATTGCTTGGGTGCAACACACACTTTCATCAGCCGTAGCAGCAAGCTGACCTGTTCCCCTGCGATACGCCAAGCTCCGGGATGCAGAACTGGTGTAAGCGTACAATTATCTGGTCATGAGTGATTTGAACCCTTTTCCCTCCTTCCCTCATAGGAGCTGAGTGGAGAGGCTGTGGTAAGTGTTGCACTAAGTACGCTGCCAAACGAGGAGGAAACTTTGATGGTGGCATTAGGGGGCTTTCTGGCCATGTTTTCTGAAGTGTAAGCAATTGAGACATGGCCGCTGAAGAAGTGCTAATGAAACATGAATTTTCTGTGCCCTCTGAAGGTACAGCCATGTTCAGCTTCTGAAATGGTTTTCCTGAATGAACATCATGTGGAACTTAACTGTGCCAACCTGCTGTAGTCCTTGTCTGATTCTGTAAGCAAAACCAAAGCCTATACATTAAAAAGAGAAATCATAATGCAGTGCAAACTGTTGTGGAATGCATTCCTATGAGGCATCTTCCCTTCTCCAGGCTGAACGGTCCCAGCTCTCTCAGCCTCCCCTTGTATGACCCACTCCACACCCGCAGTTGTCTTTGTGCTCCTTCACTGAGCCCACTTCAGCGTGCCCGTGCCTCTCTTGTGCCGGAGAGCCCAGCACTGCCTGTGGGGCCCAGTAGGGCTGAGCAGAGGGGAAGGATCACGGCCCTTGGCCTGCTGGCAATGCCCCACCTCATGCAGGTCAGGATGGTGTTGGCCTTCTGTATGAGGCATATATGGTCTGGTATTGTGTGGCAGGTTTCACTAGGGAGAAATTAAATTTTGGGAGAAGTTCTAGCTTGAATTAAATTTCCGGTCCCCAAAACATGGCCTCAGTGAAGTGAGCAATGTGTGCTAGTAAACCAAGAGAGAGTGGCTGGCATTCTGGGAATGAGACAACTGCCTGCAGAGCCTGCAGACATCAATGAAAGCAACCTAAAAAGCCAGCAGAGTGGGGTGTATTTCTTGGGAAGTCTCTTGGCCTGGGAATAAGCCTTGGGTTGGCACTGGGCAAGGTGCTGGGTCATCTGATAGGCCACAAAGCTACCAAATAATACCCTGCAGTCTGCAGGAGGTCTCTGTATAAGCTCCATTTCTATGTAATTATCTTCTTTTTAACAGTTAGCTTTGGTTATATATCTAAAATGCTCCTGCTGCTGACTTTGCATAAGGCCAACTGTAAGGAATACTTAGGGGTGAGTCTTTGTGTTTCCCCCCTCCCTGGCTCCCAGTTAATCAGTCATGAGAGTATGATCGGGAATTGTTTCGATGTTTTTTTCCACATGCTGGGTGATTAAGGACCTGAGTGCTCAAGACTCGCTTTCCCCTTCCTTAAGTGTCATTTTCTCTTCCACCCAATCTGCAATATGTTCTTTAGGCTCTGCTGGAGCTCATAAAACATTAATACCCATGGTTACGTGGTACAAACATTACGTTTTGTAGCACTTGTATCCTGGTATTACTGTGTGTCTGTAGCCACCATATCTGACATGCTGTTAACATGAACGATGGAACTAAATGTTCTGCCTGAAGACTTGTATGAGAGCAAGTTTTCCTCTGCTTCTTTCCTCACCCAGCATCATATGTGTTCGTAACTATATGTTGTCAGAAGTTAATGTCTGGCCTTAGTTAATGCCCTTTCATTTCAAGGCATTCTTACTTCTTGTTGCAGAACTTCAATACTGGTTCTGCACCTGGGGGTCCATTCTGATCTGCTAAAGGCAAAGAAATGGACATCCATAATACTGGGGAACTGGGCAGAATTGCCGCTCCAATTCCTTGTTCCTCAATATATTGCAGTTGGATTCGGGTTCTAAACTGAAATATTGCTGAAATATGAAAAAGAAATCCTGTAATGTTCATAAAATCTCTCATATGAGGAGACCTAGAAGTGCTGCTCGAAATGTCTGTGAGCCCCAGCTCCTCTGTGGATGCTGCTGTGGTGAAGGAGCTCTTCCTCATGCAGCACGCAGCCGAAAAACTTTTGAGGTTCCCATCCATGTGCTCCAGGAGAGTAATGGTGGTTACGAAGGTACTTAACTTTTCTGATTTTGCTGAAGTTTTCAGTTTTGGAGAATCACAAGTTCACTTGTAATGCTCTGGTTAGCTGAATTAATTTTCAGACTGTTTGGTGGGCACTGAAGGAAACGTCTTATCTGAAGGAGAAGGTTGTTGTAGCACCTCTGCTCAAATGGGTAGGGACAGCCCAGGGAGGCTGTGTGGTGGTAGGAGAGCCCCTGTGGAAGGACTCTGCTCATGTTAGCCTCAGGGCAGCAGGTATTTACTGCTTCTCCTCATCACTGGAAAGCAGGATGGTCCCAAGAGTTTTCCCTGTCCATAAAGGTGATTTTGGCCCACAGTCCATGACTGATGGCTTCCTGAGGCTAGGAGTGTCAGCCCAAGCACCCATCACTGGGAGACAGTGGTGGCGTGCAGGAGCTTAGGTGGCTGGAGGCGTTTGGGTGGGATGGCGATCCTGCAGAGGAGATGGGGAACTTTGGGAGGTGCCTCAAGCAGAGGGATCTGGTGGTGCATGGCGGAGGAGAGCATTCCCTGGGAGTGTGCTGGCCCGTGTGCTAGGCCTCTGTCTGCTCATTGAATGTGCCGAGGTCCCTGCTCCGATTGCTGCTTGTGGATAGCATTTGCAGTTTGTAGTTTGGTTTCTGGATCTCTGCGGACTTCTTATGGCACTATCAGATCCAGGTTGCTGCTGGGAAAGGTCAACCCCTGGTGAGGGTGGATCAAGCACATGTTCAGCTGGTGCTGGAGATCTGATACAGCTGTGTAACTGCAGAGTGTGGGAACCAGGGTGCACTTAGAATCATAGAATCACAGAATGGCTTGGGTTGGAAGGGAACTTAAAGACCATCTAGTTCCAACCTCCCTGCCATGGGCAGGGACACCTTCCACTAGACCAGGTTGCTCATCCAGCCTGGCCTTGAAGACTTCCAGGGATAGGGCATCCACAGCTTCTCTGGGCAACCTGTTCCGGTGCCTCACCACCCTCTCCTTGTTCAGCCTTGAGAAGAGTTGGCATTGCAAGGACCTGTTCACAGTCTGCCAGGACCTACAAGGAGTTTATGCAGAAGGTGGAGCCAGGCTATTCCAAGCATTGTGTTGGTAGAAGAATGAGTGATACTGGACATAAACTGAAATGAGAGATTCAGAGTGAATATTAGGAAAAGCTTTTTCACCGTAAGGACAGTCAAGCAGTGCCCAGAGAGGTTGTGTAGGTCTTCATCCTTAAAGGTTTCAAGACTGGATAAAGCCCTGAGCAACCTGATCTAACATCAGAGATGACCCAGCTTTGAGCAGTGGGTTGGACTAGATTGTCTCCAGAGATCCTTTCCAACCTCAAAGATCCTGTGATCCTCTGTATGTGTTAGGAGTATGGGTTGAGTATAGAATGAATTCTGTGGAGATCCTACATGGAATGCATCTTCACAGAAAGATGTGAAGGCTGCAAAGGTGTTTCACTATTGACAAGTTATATATATAAATTTTAAACAAGGAATAGTTGGTTTTCAATGGAGAAGGAGGGAAAAAACCGAAACCAGTGTATCTGCCTTTCTCCACCTCCCCTATGCTTTAGATCCTATTTTAGTCCACAGTCAGTAGGATCTGAAATGTTGTCACCATATTCACGTCCATATCTCTTATTTGGGTTCATGTTGAATACATCTCTCTCAAGGATTCAATAAGTGACTTCCATTTACATCATTTACGTAGAGAAATGGGCATGAGTAGTGGAAAAAACAGCTTTCAAAATATGCATGTAGCTGTCCTATTTGGAGACAACCCTTCAAACAGCAGAATTATTACATGTTTATTAGAGTGAAGACATGGAGTAAGGGTGATACATGTATTCTAGGTAAACATAATGCTGGTATTTGACAGCTTGCAAATAATTCATACAATAAATGTCCCCTACTGAAGTCTAAATGCAGCTCTCAGCTATTTCCAGCTGGGCAGCATAGATGTAATCAAGAATAATTGAAGAGCCGCTTTTGTGCTATGTGAACATAACTGTCTTGTCTTCTGAATATGTTACAACGTCTAACATGTTGGCTTTCTCCATGATCATATAACAAAAGTTTTTTGAATTGGTTGTGAAAGAATGGTTTGTACTGTTTAGTCATGATCTGTCATAAGAATCTTAAGTAGCTTAGGAAAAAAAAAAATCTATAATTATTTCCCTAAGACTGATGGTATTTCAGATCTTGCAGTGATAAAGGTTTTTTGGTCTTGCCTCAGAATTAGTTTCAGACAAAGAAGTGTGTGCTTAGCCTAATCATGTCAGCATCAGAAGACCTGCAAAAATAGATCATAAGAAAAAGCAGAATTACTGAGATTTGCCTGCTATGAATAGCACTGGTGTGAATGTATTAAGCAGTCATGTTGACTGTACTGAAAATGTAAAATATCCAGGGGAGCAACTACAAATGTAAACAAATTGGGGACACACTGACTGTTTCAGAGAGCAGCTTTGGCTGGTTTCATCCCCTGCTCTTTTGATTACTTCTATCTGTGAGGTAGTGAGTGAAAAATCTGTGTTAGCTGGTGATCACCAGACTTGCCTTGAGCTGAAGGATGACCATCAGAACTGCAAAACTGAGTAATGCTGTTCGTGTGTTGAAAATGTTGTTTTTTGCTGTGTCAGATGCAAAAATTATGGCAGATCCCATGTCATAAAAATCTTATTTGACTACTAGAATTGATCTACTAGGCTGATTGCCTCCCTTGGGTACCTGACCTAGAAACAAGTCAGTGTAAACTGATCAGCTCTCTCAAGAACTGTGCATACCAAACAACTAGGTGGAAGAATGGTTACAGATGGACATCACTGTAGTGGGATGGGAAAGGCAGCAACATGCCTTTAGAGAAGTTAGAGAACTGCAAAGGCTTTGTCAGCCACTGTCACCTTCTGCTCTTCTAACGGTAGTTTTGTGGGAGTTTGTGATGGTGCAAGGAAGACAAAATTCATAGTAAGAGGTGATTGTCTTTTATAAGACTATCTAATACTGCTGGAGATGGAAAACAAGCTAATTGGGTATGAATGTGCTCATCATCTTCAGGCTTCCTTAACTGCTATTCAGTTGTAGCCATTTGATCTTCAGTACAGGGCCAATTATTCTGTTTCTTTGTCCTTATTTTTGTATTTGTTTTGCAGGAAGGCTTAAAAAAAAAACCCCAAACCACCCCAAAACCCCAAACCACAACAAAATAAATTGCTGCTAAGGGTTTGTTTTAATATTGTTTCTCAGGATGCAGAGGCAACATTGGCTCTGAAATCTGTTTGTATATCCGTTTTGTGTGTTCTGTGCATATCGGTATTTGCTGGGATTTGGACAAGAGGCAATAGTTTGCTTTAGGTCATAGCACCTGAAGAGGAGTTCACTAAAACCTATTGATACATTTTCTGATGATTTCTTGGGTCTTAGCTGAAATCAAGCCCTTGACATGAACATAAAGATGTTGAAATACTTCTGTCATTGTATACATTGCTACTTAATTTTTTTTCTTCATGCTCAGGTAAGCAGAGCATGAATAGGAACTTTATTTAACCCAGTTCAATTAGGGGAAGTGTATGGAGAATGGGATTAGCAACCTCTGTACTGTTGTCTGGTTATCAACACATCTACCTTTAAAATACTTATTGGTGCATTAAATGACACAAACTTGCTGATATTTTAATGATATTGGCAAGATCCCTTTTACGTTGTTGTCCCACCCTCCTCCCTCAGCATTTACCCACAGGTAAAGGTATGTTATTCACAGAATCATAGAAGGGTTTGGGTTGGAAAGGACCTAGGTGGGATCTAGTTCCAACCCCCCTGCCATGGGCAGGGACACCTTCCACTAGACCAGGTTGCTCAAAGCCTCATCCAGCCTGGCCTTGAACGCTTCCAGGGATGGGGCATCCACAGCTTCTCTGGGCAACCTGTTCCAGTGCCTCAGCACCCTCTCTGGGAAGAACTTCTTCCTGATGTCCCATCATGATCATTATCTAGCAGTACTTGTGATGAAACAGGGTGTATGAGTTTCCAATGTCTTATATTACATCTTGAAATCCATTATTGAAACGTGTTATGCATTAGGACATGAGATTAAGCTTCGGTATCATCTGCCTCTGAAAGTACCTCATTTTCTAGTTTTTACATATACTCCAAACTGCGAATTGTATTCTAGATGGTAATTTATTGTGCTCAGAACTCTTCAATCACTCATTGTTTGTCTGAATGGAGCTTAAGGCATGCAGAAGGCATTGGACACTGCTTCTTTTGATGGCGTTTTCTATTTTTCTGTTATAGATCCTTTCTGTTTTTCCTGATTGAATAAAGCTCAGTGATGGCGCTCCTGCATCTGTGCCGCCTTCCTATCTCTGAATCTGCTAATTGCAGGCTGTTCAGGTTCGCTCTTCATGTGTTCCAAACACCTCTGATTCCCCTTCCAGATAACTGGAGGTGCACAGCTCTCTGCTTTGCTGTTACAGCTGTCCCAAGTGAAATAAAGTTGAAGACAGGCCAGGGGGTACTTCAGGCAAAGCTGGCTGACAAGTCTTGGTCTTGAGGCTTTGCAAACTGGGTGCAGAGCCTGTGGCTAGTGGCTAGCAGTGGCAGTACTGGGCTACAGGGCTGCAAGAAATGAAAACGCGTCTTAAACAGTAAGAGACCATACCTTGCTTTTTATTTTATTTTCTCTTTTAAGAGAGCAGTGACAGAGCGTGCAGTGAGCTGCTTCTTGATTTACATTTGGCCTTAGTAACTGAGCTGTAATACCAATGTTTCTCCTATGTGGGTTTTTTACCCTTTGCTTACAGTCACAAATTTAGATTGATGGTGCTGTGATGGTAACTACTGTGTCATTTAGCGTTCTTTATAGGCCATTCTCATTGTAATAAACAAGCAAAATTGTACTGATTGTTTTCATGTATCCATTAAATTAAGAAATTAGTGGTATAGAAGTAACTGACTTCTGGATAGAAAGTGTCTTTTATGTGGAAACATTATCGATATGGTGTTGCAAAGCAACCCACAGATTTTATGTTTTGGCTCTAGATAAATCTCAGTTAGCTGGAAGTAGGTGAGGGCTCTTTAATTCCAGTTTTCCTGTTTGTTGCTGAAGCAGTGAAGCGTTCAGAAGACGACAATTTCACTTTGATTAAATGGCTAAAAAGTTATCTGGTTGGAAAAAAAAAAAAAAGGAAAAGGATGTTGCATAAGCTTTTAATATTTAATTTCTATACTCAAAGTATCCGGAAGAACATTTAGCTCCTGTTTTGAAAGATGAATGCCATACATTGGAAAGTGTACTGAAGGCTCATTTGCAGTCACGGAGCTTGTTTGCTTCTCTAGTACGTACGTGCAGGGAAGAGTAGAAAGGGTTGAGTGGGCAGTTGGCAGTCATTCATTGTCAGTGATTGCTAGTCATTCATAAAAACTGCAGAGCTGAGAGGTGGAGCCAGCAGCAGCAGCCGCCTCTCAGGCTCTTGCAGAAGACACGTTTGTGCAATCACAAGCGATTCGAGAAGCTGCTCAAATACAGCGTGATGAATGTAATGAGGAGATGTGTGCTCAATGCATCTAATTAAAGGGAGTCGCTTGGAATCAAGTAAAATGTTGTCATTCTTTCCTCCTCAAGCCCACCGCAGTTTGTGAACGTGAAGATCTGATGGTTCTGTGTGCAGCTAAAGGCAATAAATCACTTTGAAGGAGTGCCCTCTAGTTTGTGATGCCATCTGGAATATGTCTTTTGCCTTTAAAACAGGCGGTTTTAGGAAATTAATGGGTCTCGATCCACTGATAAAAGGGAAATTCTGAGGTCAGCAGGGAATATATTCTTGGGCTGCATATTTTTAAGGCATAAATGACTAAAATTTTAATTCAGGGAGAGAGAATGTCAGAAGCAGCAAACCGTCCTGTATGGTCTCGCTCTTAAAGCTACAGCTCTGATATTTTTTCCCCTTGTTGTAATGACTGCCAATCTAATAGATGGTCTCAACAAGATCTTATTGCATCTTTGTGTCCAAACTGGGGAAATTACAGCAGGTTGAAAGACTCTAATTTTTAATTTATAAGCCTGATTTACTTGAAACTGGGTGTGAGAAAATGCTCTTCTATCAGCTATTCCCCCTCTTGTAGTTTGGCCTATGCAGTTTGCTGCTTCTCAGCAAGAAACTCCTCAGCAGCAAACTTCTCAGCAAACTCCACGGGTGTCACTGCAGGCTGGTCTAGTGCTGGCTGGGACAGTTTATGTAAGGACAGGTTTATGTCTAGGCTGCCATTACATTGAAATTGGAGGACAAATGGCAGGTTCTTTATTGGAAGTCAGGGCTTAGGATGTTAAATTACGAAATACCATCGCTTTACAGCACTAGAACTGTCCACTGAGAAGTGGAATAATCCAGACTTCCATTTATTCGTGCTGTTTGCAGGTGGACTCCTGGGTCTGATCCTGCTTGAAGCACAGCCTGAAAGAACGTAATGCTGGGCTAGAGGGTTGCATTTTAAAAGAAGGTCTGGAGCACTGTGTGTATGGTTTACGTAGCACCTCAGACTGAATGTGCTTGTTCCTTATCAGATAGCAGAATTTCAAAGCGACCCCCAGTCTCTCTCTAACAAATAGCTAATTAAATTGTACACTGTAGGCTCTTTGAAGCTTCTTTTTTTTTTAGAAGCTCTGATTAAAATATATATAAGTCAAATTTCACTATGGCAGTGTTCCAGTGAAAGTGCGTGTATGCTTCATCTCCTGAAAAGGAGGTTTCCTGTTGTAGCTCAGGCAGCTCAAACTATGATAGTCACTGCTTTCACCAGGAGTGTGTGTGTACCCCTCGGGGTGATGGTTTCCCTTTGTTCTCAAGAGTTTCTCAGTACTCTCATTAGTATTAACAAGTGTAATATATGTACATCAAAGGAAAATACACACTTAAAGAAAGAATACTGTATGTGACCTGCATGCGAGATCAGGTCTGGAGGTACAGCTTTCCCGGGTGTGTTGCTTTTTCTCCTGTAGTTGGACCAGCAGTCTCATGCACCGACAAATATCCCTTTCCACAGTAGACCCATTTCTCCTCTGAGATGGACAAGTGGCGAGGTGCTCAAGTCCAGCCACATGCGTGGGGTTTGAAGCCTCTCTTACCCATACGTGCATGTGCAGTTAATTGACTGCAAGTCAAGATTTACTTCAGGTATTTAGGTACAGTAAGCACCTGCTCATCAGTTACACGGGTGTTGAATGAGCGTACTTGGTTCCTTGCATTTTGAAAAATGAAGTGATGTACAAATACAGTTTTTAAAACCATCTCTCTTCCTTTTGGAGACACATTTCACAACAGAAGAAAGAAATCAAATGTATTGAACTTGCCTTCCACCTTAGTGGTATTTCATCTTTCAGAAGTTTCATGTAATGTATGGTCTGTTTATCTTAAGGCCATTCTGCTGGGTGATTTTTGGAGGCTGGTGTGAAGTCATTGTTTGTTACTGGACAGCAGCTGTTATTAGAGCTGAGTGGTGAGATTTATTTGATTACACTATATACATAGCTGTCTGTATACAGCTAAGTATTATATAGGGGAATTTGATGCCCTGAAAACAGGCTCAAACACATGCAGACTAGTCCCACTTCAGTCACTCTGAGCATCCATGAAGAGCAGCTGTTAAAGATTCCTTTTTAGGTTTCTAACCATCTCTTTTACTACCACAGTCAGAAGCTGGAAAAGCAGCAGCAGCAGATTCATCACAGTGCTTTCTGCTGACCTACCACAGATCATAGAATCATAGAATCACTAGGTTTGAAAAGACCTTAGAGATCATCCAGTCCAACCGTATCTGTCTACCACTAAACCATATCTCTCAGCACCTCATCCACCCGTCTCTTAAACACATCCAAGGATGGTGACTCCACCACCTCCCTGGGCAAATACATGAGAACATGTATTGCAATATACTGGGTTGCTTTTAGTTTCTGTCTGCAGTTAGCACTGCAGGTTTTGGTGTTCTGAAATAGGTAACATTTTACAATGTTAGTTCTTTTTTTTTTTTCCCAAGGGATTCATCCTTTTAAATAAAATATAAAACAGATAAAAGCCAGCCCATCAGTGAAATGCATCTCACAGCTGTAATCAGAATGGCAGTTTCTATTTTTAACTTGGCAACTTCCCCATGTAACAGGCTACAGCTTTCAGTGACATTTCAGATACAGCTACATATCCTCTTAAATTTTTTTGGGGCGCATCTTACACTGCATCCCCCAAACAACAGCAGTGGGTGCTTGTGGAGAATGAGGGGAAAGGGCTGCACAAAGCAGTCCAGCTCATGTGCTCTCCCTGTGTAGTCTATTCTACCACCTTTTCTTAGACCCAGAATACAGGACTGTAGAATGTCTTGTGTTTGTATGTTGCTTCTTACACTTCGGTGATAACAACTATATTGAGAAATAATTTAATTCATCAGAAACACCATAGTCCCGTATTTGATTATTTTTCTTGGTGCATTTAAAAAACTGAACAATGTACAAATACCTCTGTGACATAAGTGCCATGGTTGCTGCATGGATGAGTGACATTCCCACAGAAACATTTCTCCATGTTTTATCTTTATTGGCAATTCACCTTCTAGCCAATATCTTCTCTCAGTGTTGCTTCTTACACATGCTGCTTCTCCCTCCTCTGGCTTTCTGCTTGTATCTGTGTCAGCAAAAGAAAATGGGAAAAAGGTGGTAGTACTGGCTAACTGACGAGTACTCAGCTGCCATCCAGACAAATGAAGTAAGATGCATCAGGCTACATATTTCTGCAACATCACTGGCTTCTTCTCTGGTAGTTGATTATAAAAAAGTATTATGTAATTGGAAAAATAGGAACATGTATCTAGAGTGCCTATACCTCAGTCTAAAGTAAATACCTAAAAAATGGAGATGTTCCTAGATGTGCCTGTTTCTCCTGGCTATGAAAGAAACCTAGGGTGACTGTCTCAGATACAGATGAGTGAAGTTAGGGGAGTCAAGTCTCTCTATGTAAGAGACAACCTGAGAGAAAGAAATAGTGATGTTTTTATTTCCAAACCCATATTTTTCATTGTTTTTTAGACAGCTGTGTGTTTTGTCATTGTTTGAAGCCTAGATGCAAAGTCAAAAGGCTGGACGTTGTTTAGAAACTTAAAAATCCAGGTAGATTCTTCACTGAAATCTCTTAGGTGCCTAGTGAGATTTTATCATCCTACTCAAAATTCTCCCTTCAGGCTTGAACACTTTTGAAAATCATTCCCAAAGGACCTGTTTCTGTGTGAAGACAGCACACGTTTAAGCACCCTTCTCTGCAGTTCTGTCTTGTATGGGCGTAATGGAGACTTCCAGAAAAAGTGTGTCTAGATGCCTTCAGGAGACCCATATGGAGGCACTCCGCTTTAGGAACTCTCTTCTTGGGTTATTCTGTGGAACTGTTGTGGAGTCTGGTTCAGGGTCCCTTTTTTCCTGGAAAACTGACCTTTTTTTCTTGTGCTACAGTAAGGCAGGTAGCGTTTGAGAGGACTAGTGTCTTCCTGTGTGGTTTTATGAAGAAGGGTGTTGGAGCCTTTTGCAGTAAGATATCTAGCTGCTTCTTTTTGACTTGGAGAGTCTTCATCTGGTTGATCCTGGAAGACACTGAAGAATTTCCATGTTTTGGAGATTTAATTCAAGCACAGAATCTGTAAGAGCACCTGGTCTCGGCAGCAGTGGGGATGGGGAGAAATTTCTGACACAGAGGCAAGAGAGCACCTGGATTTACTGGCAGAGAGCAGCACTGTACGTGCCATGGCAGCATCCCATAGCCTGCTTCTAGCACCCAGTCCTCTCTGACGGTTCAGAGGAAGGAAAGGGCGGATGTTCCTCTTCTTGATATTCAGAGATTAAAGTCTAACCCTGCATGCACCCTATTAGCACCATCTCTATTTTGAGTTTGTATGACGAGTGTCAGGAAGACAAAATCCTGCATTCTTTTGAAGTTCCTTCTGTTTATAGTTATTATTATGATAACTTCTGAGAGGCATAGAGCTTATTTTTTCAGTAGTGTGTGGATTTTGGGAAACGTATATCTGCTTTTCTGCAAATGTACAGGGCTGGAGAGTGACAGCCAGGCTTTATTCTTTGTGTGAGTGACAAAAGCGTAAGCCACAGTCCTGTCAGGTGGTAGAGGGGAAGATGATAATACTGTCTGATCCGAGAGAACGTTGATAAATATCAAGTACAAAAGTGTCTATTCTGTTCATGTACTCCTCTAAGTCGATGTTGAAGACTAGGCCTGTTGTAGGAAGTATTGCAGTCCCAATAATTCTTTGCTACAGGGAAAAATGAATAACCAAAAGAAAAACTGGTTTAGATGCTACACTACAGGAAAAAAATGTATTTGCTGCATTGCAAAGAACAATTGTGAAGGTCCAGTGGAACTTATGAGAAAATTGAAAGAATATGTAAAGGAAAGGGAAGGGGAAGAACGAAGCCATATACTGTTTGAATGGAAGTGTGTGTGTTTTTTAACTCTTTGAACCATAGGAAACATAGAACTAGAGTTCTTGGTTAGGAAGTGTGAATCTAACAATCTGTGAAAAATCTGGAAAACCAATGTTCAATTCAGTGTCATGATTAGAACTTGCTACCTTTTAATTCTAAACCATGTTTGTTAGGGAAGAGGAAAGGTGTGTTCACTATAAATGCTTTCATTATATAATTTTTCTAACAATTTATAGATCAAATATTTTCAAATTTTGGAGAAAATCGTGTTTGCTTTAGATTCCTACCAGTATAATTAGTGTATAAATATGGAACCTTGTGCTTCTGAAAATACGGTCTTGTAATCCTCCTAACTACTGGGAGTAAAGTGAATTTGCATGAACTTACCAGTTTAGTAACCAAGACTAAACCAGTAGGTTCCCCAGCCAATGGGTTCACTTCTAAGTGACAATTATTTAGTTTGAGAAAGCTTCTGTTGTCATTATACTGTGATTCGGGGTCTCAAGCTTGTTGTACTAGGCCTTATACTGAGGCTTAGACCCTTCCAGACCTGAAGAATTTTAAATATAACCCGTGGATTTAAATCCTGCATTACCAGAAGTTTCCTTATGGCAGCAGTGTGCTCTGTTGGCACAACCTTCTTTGATGTGAAAAGGTTGAAGCAAGAATCCACCTTCTTTCCCTCTAGTTGTACCCTTCCTACTAAACAGAAACTATCTTTTTTTTTCAGTTGATTGCATAGGTGTAATATTACAAAGCTTCATCCAGGTTGGGGGTGAGATGGGGAAGGAAGGAATTGACATTTTTCACTGGGATGTCTGTGGGATTGCTGTGCTTCTGGCTGGAGTGATGGATCATAGAATCACAGAATGGTTTGGGTTGGAAGGGACCTTAAAGACCATCCAGTTCCAACCCCCCTGCCATGGGCAGGGGCCCCTTCCACTAGACCAGGG
>NW_010232542.1:14505-36426 GCF_000690775.1 Eurypyga helias | reverse complement strand
CCCTGCGGGTACGGGAAGGTGCTATAAGACCTCCCCGGAGCCTTCTCTTCTCCAGGCTGAACAAGCCCAACTCTCTCAGTCTGTCCCCATAAGCTCCAGCCCTCTGAGCATCAAATGATGCCTTGGTATTCTTTTATTAGATGCCTGGAAATCCTGGATGAATAACCTCTGTGTTAGTAATCAGGCAGATACCCACTCCAAGGTTTCACACTGACTGAAGTCAATGGAGAGTCTGCAGCACAGTGCACACGTGAGCACCGTATGTATGCAGTGACATCATCTGGTGTGGCTGGCCATGCGTGCTCTAGACGTTTGAGGCATTTAGGTCTTGGTGGTCATACCTCGTGTGGTGTTTGAGGCAAGGATCCATATTTCTGCATGAGATGTAGGTAGAAGAGTGAAGTCATTGCTCCTCCATGGGGAGATGAGGAGGGGAAAACATCTGCTATGGTTATAGGCAGTGTCACCCAAAACATTTATGGCTGTCATCACTGAGAACAAAAACATCCATGTAAAAAAACATAGGTAAATTGCTAAATTTAGCACCAATGATACTGCTTTAGTGATGTCTGCAGTGGAAAACTGCTGCTGGATAACAACCTAGTGTAGCTTTGGTCCCAGCCTCTGGGACAGAAGATATCTTTCTATACAGGGGTGTGTGTGTAAATACCTATTCATTTATATCTATGATTTATACAAGTATATAAGTACTATTATAAGATATAATGCATATAGAATAATAAAAATAAGTAAAATCAATAATAATAAATTAAAAAAAACTTAATTTCTCTTTGCTTCCTATGATTGTTTAATGAGTTAAATGAAAGTAAAGTGATTGCAGTATCCTCTTTTTGACAGCTCTTCAATTTTGGAGATACCAGCTAACAATTCGTACAACAAATTCTCTTCGAAGGGGGCTGATATCCTAGAGACTTTTATTCCTAATGGCTTGTATAAAAATGAACCTGACTATACTGAGTTGCAAAAATTAAGGCCAGGATAAATTTTGAGCAGTTGAGGCTACCCTAAGTTCAGGTAAAATGTGGTACCTCACAAGTGAAGTCCTTTTCCTGAACAGCTGGTTCCCGACCCACTCAGAATTCGGTAGCTTGTTATCACATTTTTAAAACAAGCTTTTTGTTCCACCTCTTTCATGGGATAATAAGAGCATCTGCCATCCAGACAGATTTCTAAATGTATCTCTTCTAAATGCACCAAAATACAGTATTGCAAACAATGGTAATTTTATCTTGCTGTTAAATTATTAATTTTATCCATGAAGTTTATGCCCAAATCCCTTCATCTTCTGTCACACTTATCCCCATCATGCTGTCTGTATGGTGAAGGAGTGGTGGGAGAGATTTGGTTTTTAGTTCTTCTATATAATAAACTTTTTTTTTTTCTCTTGATGGAAGGTGAATGTTTGGAGTATTGCAAGGCCTTGAGGAAATCCTAACTGTATCCTGCATATAATTTCAATCCAATTCCTATTTCTAGGTTTGAGGGTATCCTCACTTCTATACCTTTTCACTTTCCTCTTTTATTTTACATTTTTTCCATGATAAATTTATTCAGTATTAAATTATTAGTACAAAGAAATCAAAAGGAAGGGTATTAAGTTACTAGTGTGACCAACAGAAAAAAAAAAAGGAAGAATAAAGGCTCAAAAAGGACAAATAATAATGAATTAATCCTCCAAAGTTAAGGTTGGTGGGAATCAGGCATCTGCGTTGTTTCAGTTGGGTTACCACCTGCCCTGCTTTCCATCTTCTGGCAGCCACTTCCATCACTCATGCTTCAACCCCCTCCTCCCCCGCTTTTTTTCATTCTTTTTTGCTCACGGCTCAAGCGCTCAAGACCTGTCCCAGAGCCTCTGTATGTGTAGCAGTTCAAAGCCCAGCCTCATCCGTTGCCTCAGCTGGTGGGAGATGAGCAGATGACCTACGAAGTCATCCAGGCACACAGAGGGAAGGCACTGCCAGTGACAGGCTTAGGGCTCCCCAGTCCATCAGGAGCTGGAGTCCATGGATACCTCCAAGGTGGAGGAGACCAGAGCGCTGCAAGGGCTGCTGCTGTGCCACAGCAAAACAGACATGGATGGGGCAGATTGTATTCCACCAAGATGACAGGGAATATCTCCCTGCCTCCTCTTTTTTCTTCCCAGTTCCCATCTTTGGTAATTCTAGCTGGTATTTTTTTCTTTTTCAATCAGGCAAGGGTAGAGGGAGCAGTTTGGGTTTCTTTTCTCACTCATTATAATGTTCCCCTGGAGAACAGACTAGGTCGTACTTTTTTGGGGGGCTCAGGAGGAATGCTCCTTGCCATGCCTCAGTGGAGGGTACCTTTTGAGTTCCTTCGAGGTACCTAATGCGTGCTTTGAGTCTGGGATGTGTGGAGAGAGTGGCATGGGAAAATCTTGGCTGTGGCACTGGGAGGTGGAAAGAGCAGCCTAGCATCATTGAACTGCAGGTTTGCGTTTTCTCTTGCCTACAGACAGCCATGCCCTTGAGGGGCTTGCATGTGCCCAACAGGCAGATGCTAAGCTAACTTTGATCTCCCTTTTCCAGAGTAAGAGCGCTCTGAAATCTGCCACGTTTGGACTCGCTGGAGCCCAGAGAGCAGACTAGGGACCAGTTTGGGCACCCAGGCTATGTCTGAGATGCACTGATCCACACATGCCTTATTTTTCTGGACTAAGCAGATGTACCTGTTGATTCACAGAATACTAAAAAGCCTGAAGAAAGACCCCACTGCAAAGCCACCATGATTTTGGGAATGTGCAGTCAAATGCAGAGGCTCTGCAAGAAACCTAGACAGGAGAATGGAAAGCTACTTGCAAGCTTTCTGGAGCCCTTCCTCTTGCGTTGAGGATGAAGGATCGTAATTCCGAGAAGGTCCTTCTGTGGACTTCCCTACAGGGATTTAATGTTTTCCGTCCATAATCTGGTGTATGGCATCTACAGTGTGATGTAGCTGGCAGTGCTCAGATACTTTCTGCAGTATTTGCCTCATAAATGGATAAAGTTGGAAATTTCTGCAGAAAGCAGCAGACCACATACCAAGTGTCGTTTCTCCAGGGTTGCCATCAGAAATTAAAGCCTGGCTTCTCAGTTACGTCCTTCATGCACTAGAATGCTCTGTCTTTAAGCAGCTTGGTTGTCTTTTACAGCAGACTCTTGTGAAGCTCTGTGAACGTGATCGGATCTTGGAAGTGCTTCTGCGTCTCCCAGATTCTGAAAATAATTCATTTCCCAGAGTAATTTTTTTGGCCATATGAAAGCGGGAGAAGATAGTTTATCTTGATGATTACCAAAATAATAAGCCAGGACCCAGTTGTCTGATTAAAAGTTTGTCATGCTGAAAGAAAATCAAATAGGAACAGTACTAACCGTATGCTCTTGTCTAAAAGAAGCGGAGCTGGCTTGTAAGCAATTTATTTTTCTCTTGTTTTTTCAGCTTGGATACCTGTGGAATTAGTGACCCTTCTAGACATGATTTCAAAACCGCTTCAAGGGAGAAAACTGCTTTCAGTTGGTCAGATGGTTCTGTCTTAAAACAACGGTGATATGTTAAAATGTCTTGTTGCTGGGGTTTAAATTATTTTGATTTTTAAGATGTTGAAACTTTGCTGCAGGTGATGGTGATGATCTTATGAAATAACTGTTGCTTTTTAAATGTACCCAAGTTGTTCATCTACATGAAACGTTTAAGGCCAGGGGGACGGAAGCACTGAATAAGTGCACAGAAAATTCCCATCCATCAGTTAGAGTAGCTGGGGAGGCACAAATGGGAGAACACATTTCACGTAAGATACTCATGCTACTGTGAATATTTTTAATTCTTAGTATGCTACCACTCAAAAGTACATTTCTGTGAGTATTTAAAGTGTAGGAATTTGCTGATTTAGACGATCAGTGAAATAAAAAGATAAACTGCAGTGAAGTGACAGGCTTGGAACAGTCCTGCCAACTCTTTTTCGCAGAAAGGGAAAACAACTTAAAATACAAAATTCTACCAAAAGAAATAGTTAACACCAGGAGGTTGGGAAATGTGTGTATATATATACACATATATTTGAATTGTAGGAGTATTCAAATTAATTTTTGTGGTATTGGAACCATGATGTGTAGAGGACTTCTAAATATTTTCATTTCAGTAGCAACCACGTTTTCACTTCACGCCTGTGTTCACAGAGAACACATTTAAATTCTGAACTAGAAAGCACTCTTAGATGTGCCTTGAGTCTAGTAGACTTTCTTGTATGAAAGCTTCTTGATGGTGAGCAGTTCTCTTATTTTAAAGGTTTTAGAGATGATGGATTACAGACAGCCTTCAGATACCATAGAGAGCTACACAAAGTAAGGACCTAAACAGATAAACCCTTATTCATTTGGGGTTTTCTGACATTGAGTTGTGTTGGGATAGGCTGTGGTGGTCATCTGTAATTTTTCTTCTGTGTGCTTACAAGGCACTTACCATGATTGCATTTTGCTTAGGTTTAAAAACAGAAATAGTGATAGCAATTTGTATTTTTATTTAAATTATCATTTTTGAGAGAAACAGGTTGCTTAGTTCATTGGGGGATATATACAAGAGGGAAGGCGGAAAAAATGGTATGGTGTATAGGTCTACTTTCAAATCTTTCCTTACATTTTTATTTTTAAAGAATTTTGGATTTTTTGGCCAAGCAAATCTGTTTGTGCATATGATCTGATATTCAGGGATTATTTTTTTTTAAAGTTCAACCAAAGAAGATATGGAATTCTCACAAGCCAAACTGTTGCAGAAGTCAGGCAGAAGAAATGAATGAGGTTAGCTACGATGCTATAGACCATATTTTGATATTACATTTGTAAACATAAGATGTAAAACCCAGTGTCCTTGATGAAGTAAGTTCTCTAGACAGGTACCTGACAGGTCTTACCATGGCCAGGAGTACATGTCCTTCAGAAAGGTGATGCTGGAAAACATCAGACTGTAACAGAGCTTGAGCTCAAAGAAATGCTGAAATACTCCCACTACATGTACTTTTGCTGTTCAAGAAGATTCCTCTGTGAATCTTTCCTGCAGGAGGAGGTGTTAGCTTCAGTGAATGAGCAGAGGCAGCCTGGCTTGATGGAGTGATTCATAGTACAGAAAAATTCCCTCAAGTGGGACTTTACTACTTCTCCAGCAGAAATATGATGGCCTCTCCCTAATTTCCAGGGCAGTAAAGTAGATTAGAACATGTTCTGTGTGTTTGATACTGTCTGTATCTGATAATATTTTCTAGGACCACAATATTTTCTTTCTATTGTCTGAGAGAGCCAGGAGATCTGTCTATGTAGTACAATGGGGGAGAATGCTTCAGTAATTATTCAGCTTCCTAGCATCTAGGGTTTCTTTTTAGGTTGCTTATATCACCACCTTTATGCCATGTCTTGATGCAATTTGGTATTTTTAAATGGTTTTTTTTTTAACTTGAACCTTGTGGTTTCCGAGCAATATGTCAGTGTGTTTGCCATGCTGTGACAGAATCCAGGAAAGATGCTTTTAAAAAAAAAAAGTCTAGTTAATTTTTTTCCTTAGACTACAAGTACAAAAAAATGACTTAATCATATGATTGTCACCTATTGTCTTCAGTGGGGAGAACTAGTGCTTTCTGGATGCCCTAACTGTGCATTTCAATCCATAACATCTAATAAGTTCTTCTCAAATTTAACCGTTATTCCATTGGTTTTTCATGCTATGAAAAGTTACATGATACCTTGTAATGTCACTGAAATGTTTTTTTTTTTATTATGTAATCGAAAAATGCTTCATTCTGAACTGTTATAACATATTTTTTATAGTGGAATTTGCACAGCTTGTAATTTTATCCTTATACTGCATTATCTATATTCTAGCTCCTCACCCAATTAAGAAAAGTAAGAAAGAATACTGAGTCAATTAAATAAGCAAATTGACCGTTCTGGGAGCCCATTTAACAAGCTATTTTACATCAAAACCTAACAGTTATTAATCTGTTGGAGAATTTCTGTGGTTCTGGTAAAAATGACAGCCTGTTACACATCTATGCTGGAAACATACATTGCTTCATCAAAATACTGTTGCAGTCGATCAGCAAACTATTCTGGTCGTCTGTGGATGAAAAAGCTAAGATATGTACAAAAATATTTTTATAAGCCACAATTATCTCTTTGGAGTGCAAAATAACCATTATTTGTTTTGAAGGTTTACATTATTTGGGGGAGAGAGCAGTTCAAAAGTGGTAAACCACTTTATCACCACCCTGTGGTAAAGAAAGCAGCCAGTGTGTAAGAAAAAAATTGAAAACACTTGTGGAAAATCAGCATTTGTATTACACTAAAAACATCAGGCAATATTTTATCAGCGTGTTATCAGTATCACAGAAACAACTTAGCGATTAACTGTGTTCTGGGCGAGTAAGCACACTTCAAAATTTTGCATGTCAGTGTTAAATGCACATGCAACTTTAAAATATGGTTTTAGTTTAGACCCTTACCTCCATGTTACTAGCATTTAAGAAAAATAATTAGTAATTCTGGTCTATTTATAGATGTGATAATTGGATTCGGTCCCAAAATATAAATGATTTGTCATCTATCATGAAATATAAAGCATTGGAAGGGCAAATAATCATTTAAACAATTATGACTATTTTTACCTTAACTTTTACCTAGTTTTTTAACTTGGTATGCCTTTTATGAGCATCCTGAGTAAACAGTAGGTGGGTGAGAAATTAACTTCCTAAAATTCTGTCATTTCTTGTGGAGGTAATAGGAAATCAATATTTTACAGAGGCAAAGTGTATCTGTCGTAGATAAATGTGTGCTATTGCATGAAGGATGTTAAATGCAATTCCAAAGTGGCAGTGTAAATAGATATTATAAATGCATTTATTAATCTAAACATCAGAAAATTCAGACAAGAAAGATGAAGTCCGTAAAAGGCTGTCACTTTGTATCACATGATAAGATAAAATTGTAAATGAATCAGTAAAATAAATCAGGAAAACTAAATATGCTTATTAATGTATGAATACTGTTTTGGAAACAAGATCTGAATGTATTCTTTGAATTATAAGTCAACCCAACCTTCATATAGGAAGGGGAAATGCTCTATAATGAAGTGATGATTTAATAAATTTTGTTAGTTATTAAATCAAATTCTATGCTTTCAAAGTATTTCCTGTTAGTGTGTCCCACCTACTTGTACCCTATAAGCACAGGACTAGTGCAGAATCAAGAGAGCTGATCTGGGAAAAAAGCAAGATGAAGGAGGTGTTTGCTATATAAGGCTTGCAAATGTCAGTAATTTCACTTCCAAGATGTCTTTGCAATATGTCCTCCTGCATTTCGATGTTTGTTATTTAGAAGCCTTCCAAATCATTGTAGAAGCAACAAGCTCAAGCTACATCTAGTTCAGCTTGCTTTATTGAACTGGAGTATTCACTTCAACAACCAAACGCACCTTAAAACACAGCTGGAGAATAAAACCTGTACCATTCCTGCATCCATTTTAGTCAAGGGTGATAATTGTTTGGAACATCTGAAAGGCAAGGATCAAAATACTGCCTGGCTGCCTCTCGAGGATGGGTGATTACTTCACATACATGTTGTGATTAGAGTGGGAGGTTGCTGTGTTCCCTTTGTATGGATGTTTTTTGGGTTGGACTCTGGAGATTTTTTTCTGGCTTGTGTCTGATTTTTCCTACTTGGGTAATCCTGGATTGATTCCTGCCTTCCAGCTAAGAGGAACCAGGTGGGACTCCTATCAGCATTTGCCTGTGTTAACATAAACTAGAAGAGGAAGGTGATAGATTAAATATCGGCAGTCCTTTCTTTAGTGCTGTTCCCTAGCGTAGGCTGCAATTCAGATCTTGTGGGAGGGTGCCATTCACCTCTTTGGTTTGGGAACCTGGTATTCTGGAGTTGAGGGGAAACAGTCGTTTTGTCTCCCTTTTCCTTATACGGATGTTTCTCAACAGGAGCTGCTAGGATTAACTGCAGCTGCTCTGGGACTTCTGCCCCGATGGGGAGATGTGCAGGAGTGGCATCCAGCATGTGCGGGGCTGTCTTAAAAGAACTAGTGTGTCTTCTTTAGAGCTGCACAGTGGCTCTGAATTTGGCATAGCTTTAAGTCAAAGCTATTTCCAATCATACATTGTTGAAGAGTAGGAAGAGTTGACTCTGAGCTGTTAATTAATGTTTGAGACCAGTAGTGTTTGGAATAAATGCTTTGAGAATTTCTGGCTTTTGCCTGTTACCGTTTCAGGAATGTTTTAAAAATGTAAGTTGCAGTAGCAACCTATTGATCTGTACCTGACTCTTTTCTTCTGCTTACGCACTCCAGAGTGGTATACTGTAATAGACATATTTCATAATATCATAACATATGAATAGTCAGAAAAGCAAAGTATTTAAAATTACATAATCAAAATTTAATCTGAAAGTAATGTTCCTTTGAAGTCACTGGCATAGCTTTTTCAAGAAGTGGAGAGTGTTTCAGCAGCTAAAGCCAGCACCCTACCCTAAACCAATTATTTTATCTGCTAGGTCATGTTGCATTGAACATCAGCTCAGCCCTTTGGTTACCAATGCCATATGAAGCTGAAACTAATTGTTCTGTTCTTCAGAAATCCATGCAACTTCACATTTCTGTTCTGTACGTGCGATCTGATTTTGTGTTGTGCTTGGTTTTGCCTGCTGTGGTCTTCCAATGAATCAAGCAGCGGTGTCTCACAAGAGGGGAAGAAAACTCCCACTGATGGTGTCTGCGTATAGAGCACTCTCCCATTTCCTAATAGGATACCAGGCTTTTGGATAGTACTGGTCTTCATTCCTTAATTGGCCAGCCATACACATTGAGTTATTTTTATGTCTGTGGACTGTAGCACCCTCATCAATAAAATGGAGATAGTTCTACTCTTTTTTTTTTTAATTAAAAAAACCTATATTGAGATTTGTTGACTAAAATAAGAGCTGTTTGCAATAGTGAAAAGCAATAGAAAGGCAACAGCAATGAATATTTGAATAGTCCACCCTCCCTTCCTCCCTCCCTCCCTCCTTCTCTCCCTTCCTCCCTTCCTTAATTATCTATAATTATCTTGTAGTATATGGTCTATCTGAATCTTTGTCTTGCCTTTAAGCACCTTGATAAGTCTTGAAAGGAGTAATGTAAACTCTTCACAGCTGCCAAAATTTTTAATAAGATTACTTGGTCTGATAATATACTTCTCTCTCCCATTAGAATATATGTTTCAGGTAAATTTAATTGCCTCTAAGCTATGTGCGTCTTAAAAGAATTTGGATTTATTTTGTACTGCCATAAGTCAAAGGATTTTTCTTTTTTCAAGCCTCAAGCATAGAGTGTGGCAACACAAACCACAAGCTTTGGTAGGGTTTTTTTTTTTTTTTGATGTAGGTAATTTTGAACCTCATGAGCTGATTCTGATGGCAGAAAATTGTGGTTAGAGGATGATTTTTTTTTTTGCTTTTGCAGTTAAAAACATGAAAAAGATACTGAACACAAACCCTATTTTCAGTGCAGCAATAAAGACAAAATAGAAAAACAGTAAAAGCTAATTTTTTCCCGGACGATTTCCCCACCTTCCTGTCTGTGTGAAGCGAGGACTTGCCAGCCCTCCAGCGCGGGGCTGAGCAGTGTTTCTTGCCCTTGTTGGTAACCGCGTGGAATAAAGTGCATGTTTTTGTGAGGACAGCTGATTGTCTCAGCTACCAAAGAATGAAAAAGCCTCTCAGATGAACACGGCCAGTCAGACTAAATGCCTGCTAAGCTCATGCCACGTGTAGTCCATAGAGACTCCATCCTTGGAGATACTCAAAACCTGACTGGACATAGCTCCAGGCAATCTGCTTGTAGCTGATGCTTCTTGAGCAGGGTGGGAGTAGCGTTGGACCAGGCACCTCAAGTGGTCTTTCTGAATTCCATTATGCTGTAATTCTCGGAAATTTAATCCAGCAGAAAAAGGAAATCCAAATCAGGGTGTGTCTGTATGTGTTACATTTCACAGGTCTTTGTCCTCTTCAATAAGGAATTTGTCATTAATTTCTCAAAATAATTCCCTGGACTTTAATTTTGATTTTTTGAGCTTTTATATCATCAGATTAATGATATTTAAGATACTATAGTTCTGTATAGACATTTTGATATCCTCATAATTGTAATGCTTCACTATCATGTATAATGAAGGCTTTGTTTCTTGGGAATCATAGAATCACAGAATGGTTTGGGTTGGAAGGGACCTTAAAGACCATCCAGTTCCAACCCCCCTGTCATGGGCAGGGACACCTTCCACTAGACCAGGTTGCTCAAAGCCTCGTTCTCTCACACCATGTTAAATAAGTATTATACTTTGGATTCACATAACACATAATCATTTTACCCAAGCAGCTTTATACTCAGCCAGCGGTTCGTAAACTACTTCACTGCTGACTGGATGTCGGAGCAGTGGCACAAATGGCAGGCACCGCCATTGGCAGCTGTGTTGACAGCACGTAATACTGTTGGCTTGGGAAGTGATTGGCTCGGTGTCAGGCTGCTTGTCAGTCTGAAGTCATTAATGGTACTTGTACTCAGAGTGGCTACTCTAATGGCCTTTTCTTAGGGTCTGCATTTTGGTAAGTCCTATGGCTGTAATTCCAGGCCTCCTACCAGGCCTTCTGACTGGCAGAACTCGGAACATAGTACAAAGATAAGTTTTGGCTTCAGATGTTAGCCTCTTTTTAAGCTAAATGTTTTAATAATGCAAAACATTTTTACTTTCATTATTACTGTCATAGTTTTTATTAGATGAACCAAGCATATTTTAGGGGAACCTTAACTGCCCTTAGGAGCATTCATCTGTTTGACATTACAGCGAATAAAGCATTTAGCACTTCTGAATCCACATGTATAGATAGATCTCAGTTTCTCCTTCTAGGATAACATGACAGGCAATGCAAGGAAAACTCAGCATCTAGAACCCTTAACTCTGCAGGTGGTTTGGGGTGAGGTTCTTCTCACCTACCTTTCCTTGTCATCTGAGCTTTTTTCTAATCAATGATGCCAAAAAGTACTTTCAGAGGGCATGCATACTGAGAAAAACATCTGTAATATGTTGAATGGTAATCCTTTGTATCTTTTTTTTTTTTCACCATTAACTGTTGAGAGACTTTATCTGACTAGTTCCTTGTTTTTAGAAAACAAAATTATTTCAGAAGAACTTAATCATGTTTTCTCCCCCAAGCCATAGGGCTTTAAGAGACTTAGTCTAATGTGTAGACTTAGATACATTAGCATCGATAGCTCCTGCTTATCTAGCTTCTTCACTTGCTGCTTTCTCTCTCACCTCAAGTGCTACTGAAAAGATCATTAGAAGTAGGAAAGCTCCACCAGCTGGGTCAGCTCAGCCAGAGTTGAGTCTCATTGCCCCATCTCAGAGCTGAGTCTTTGGGTGGAAGTACCCTGCTTCTTTCTTCAAGCTGAACAAACGAAGTGAGAGCAGAAATCATCCCAGTAGCTAAATTTATGTTTTATTAGAGCACACTCAGATAATCTAAAACGAGTTAGCTGTTTAACTAGGGGGAACTCTGGTCTGCTAGGTCAATCTCATTATTTGAGCCTCTTGAAAAGAAGGAATTTGTCCAAGTGCAGTTTTGCTGAGTCACACAAACTGCACGTAGTTTCCTCTGGTCTTCAGAGCAGTGCTTTTCTTTCCAGTCCAGCAATGGTTTGCCCTTTCGCTCTTCCTGGCAGCTTTTCAAGTTTAGGTGTCTTCAGTGCCCTCCCTTTCTGCTGGTCCATGGCCAGAGCTGCACGTGCTAAGGAGCTCTGAGGGAGCTCAACAGCCTCTCCTCCTGGACCAGGGAAGTAGTCAGGGCACTGCAAGGAGGTGGCCTTCTCCTGTTCTCCACTTGCATCCTTTCTGGGTTAAACGTATGTAAGGTAGGTACGCAGTAAATGGAAAAACAAACTAAATAATTCTACCATCTGTTACGAACCATCAAAACAGAAGTAGGATAAAATAAGAATTCATAATAACTTTAAAAATATAGTGCAGTTTGGAGAGAAAGCAGGTGAGTGTTTATGTAACACAGATTGCCATGGAAAACCTATGTCATCCATTTTTGACGTGTTAATGATTTTAAAGCTCCTTAAGTATAATTGGTGGAATTTATCCAGATACTATTTCTAAGAGTCACTGTCATCAAAGAGCTAGGTAAGACTCTGTAGGTGCCTTCCTTCCTGAATAAATGCACAAATACAACTTACGTAATTTGCAGCATATAGTTATTGCTGCCCTCTGTTCTTCCATAAATTAGTGGGTTTAATTAATCTTTTTGTTTATGGTAGAGTTGCTTCTCTTTTGGCTCACTTCACCCCCTGTAGGAGCCATTCTCTCCAGTGGTGCAGAAAACTATGTCTGTGATAAGGAGCTTGATGAATCGCGAACAGGCGTAATTTATACAGAGGATTGTTCTTGTACAGGATATGCAGATGAAACGGCCGCGGGGCAAGGATTTTTGTAACGGACCTAGTACAGTCACCTCTGAGATGAGGATCAAGCATGTGACCCTCAGTCACACGAGGATGGGGAATATATCTCTTGGGTTTTTGGTCAAGGGTTTACAGGCTAGGGATGGTTATCTTCTAGAAGGTTTCAAAGAGACTAAAGATGTTTATGAGCAATGTGGTAGCCAAAGTGCTGGCTATTCACCAAACTCTTCTACATTCCTTCTTTGTATAGGACAATGTACAGATTTTGTACAGGAGAATGTATTTTTCTTCCCTTTTTTTTTCTTTGCTATGGAAAAGTATATTACAGAACTCTGAAGGTCTTTGAATTACGTCTGAACAAAACACAAATTTTAGGAAAGGACGATGTCTAGGTGGTTTCCTGAGCTAAACTGTTCAGATAATAGTATGGATCCAGAAAACATGACAAAAACATCTGCTCTTCTGGAGTGAAAGCTGTTCTTTGCAACACAGGAGTTTTCTGTGGGCTTTGCCTTTCAAGTGTGAGATTTTTCTGGAATTTGGGCCATAGTTTCACAGTAGGCAAGAACAGGATGAGGAGAATTCTTGATCTTAAGGCTTTGCATTAATACAAATTAATGTGGAAATTGGCTCCTTTTGTATTACAGCATAATTTCAAAATCAGTAGCTTATGGCATGTACTTGCTAAATCATGTATGTCGAGTTGAATACTTTTAATTGTGCTTCACTGAGAAGGATGTAACACCCTTTGAGGATTTCTTTCTTATTGAAAACATTTGTTAAATATATATGTGCAAAAAAAAAAAATTAAAGTAATATCCCAAACTGCTAACCTAAAATTAAGAATATGAACATGGAAAAAATTATTCATACAGTACATCAGATGGGCTGTTTATTTCATTATGATAATGAAGCACATCTTTTTAATGAATTAAAAACCATTTTGAGACTAACAGGTGGTGCTAAAGTTGGGACTGAGTCAAGAAGCATCATACTTGCAAATGAGGCAAGTGGTGATAAGTAACACAATGTGCTGTTGGTAAAAATTGTTGACCCAATCTGTGCTGTGCTGTTCAAACCATCCGCTAGATCTTCAAACAACAGCACCTGTCTCTTCCAAAGCGTAAACTGTCTCTTGCTTGTTAGCTGTCCAGTACTCAAGACTTAATGAAAGACAGCAGAGTGATTTTTAAAAGAAACCCAGAATGGCTTCTGTCTCATGATTTCGAGGAGAAACTTTTTCCATCCACCCAAACTGATGGAATTTCTTTCTTGACCTGGATAGAGATGGTTTGCCCTGCATAGGTGGTTTGTCCTGGATGGAGGTGGTTACAGTCATGCCAGAGGTGGCCTTCAGTTCTGCCAGTTTCAGCAGTTGAAGGACGAACTCAAAGTTTCTGCACTCAGGGACATGTGACAGGAACATAGGGTTTTAGCTCTGGTTTTTGTTGTACATCACTCTGCTTCCTGTGACAGTGTGGAGCAGAGCTCGTGTCTTTTTAGCTGTTTCATAAAGAAAATGCCAGCCTATTGTGCGGTTGCATTGCAAAGTGCAGAATGGAAAACTGAGTATCAGTGTTAGTAAGTGTTACCTGTCAGCCTTGGCGGTCCTGTACTGTCAGTTTTCTACTAAACAGGCACTCAATTTGAATGACATTTAGATTATTTTTGGATAACTTATTCAGCAAAGCTAGTGAGCAGTTAACCTTATGGTATTTTTCATAAGTCTCTCCCAGGGTAGTTACTATTGCATGTGTTCAGTGCTGTCTTTTAGTGCACTGGAATGAATTTTAGACTGTGATGCACATCTAGCAACATAGGTAGTTGCTGCATGTAACTTTAATGTGTATGTATGCTCCATGAATTCTTCTGAGCTGGAGGTGAATGGTAAACCATAGAATCATAGAATCACTGGGTTGGAAAAGACCTTAGAGATCATCCAGTCCAACCGTATCTGTCCGCCACTAAACCATGAACTTCTCATTTCCTTTCTGGATGCTTCCAGTTCTCCTTAACCAACAGATTCAAAGTTCCTATTAGTAATTTTAGTGTTGAAATTTCTTAAAAACAGAATAAAAACTCCAAATAAGCATATTTCTCAGAATGGGACATACTTAAGTCCATGGGACCTGATGGGATGCACTCAGGAGTGCAGGTGAAGCTGCCTGATGTAACTGCAAGATTACTCTCAATTATCTTTGAAAAATCTTGGAGGTTGGGAGAGGCTCCTGAAGACTGGAACACAGCAATCACCACTCCTGTCTTTGAGAGTGGCAAGAAGGAAGATCCAGAGAACTACAGGCCAGTCAACTTCACCTCCAACCCTGCAAAGGTTGTGGAACAATTAATCCTGGAAACAATTTTCAAACAAATGGAGTACAAGAAGGTGATCATGAGTAGGCACCATGCATTTACAAATGCTTAACCATTTTCCTAGCTTTCTGTGGTAGGGTGACTAGCTTGGTGGATAAGGGGAGAGCAGTGGGTATTGTTTACCTCTGTTTCAGTAAGGCTTTTGGCACTGTCTGCCTTAACATACTCGCAGACAAGCTGATGGCTTACCTAGCTGTGGCTAGGCTAGGTAAGTGGTCAGTGAGGTGGATTAAAATCATGTTGAATGGTGGGGAACAGAACATGATGATCAGTGGCACAAAGTCCAGTTGGAGGCAAGTTGCTAGTGGTGTACCCCAGGGATCACTACTGGGTCCAGTACTGGTTAACCTCTTCATTAATGAGCTGGACTGTGGGACGGAGTTCAGCTTGCTCACAGATGACACAAAACTGGGAGGAATGGCTGGTACACAAGATGGGTGTGCTGCCATTCAGAAAGACCTGGACAGGCTGGAGAAATGGACTGACAGGAATCTTATGACATTCAGTGAAGTCCTGCATCTGGGGAAGAATAACCACAAGCACTGGTACAAGCTAGGAACTGAGCATCTGTCCAACATGTCCTGGTGGACAACAAGTTGGATGTGAGCTAGCAACCCACTCTGAAGGCAAAGAAGGCCAACAGCATCCTGAAGCATTAGGATGAAGCATTAGAAGTGTTGCCAGTCGGTTGAGGAAGGCAATCCTTCCCCTCAGCACTGGTGAGGGCACATCTGGAGCGCTGTGTCTGGTTTCTCGGCTCCCCTGTACAAGACACATATGGACATGCTGGAGAGAGTCTGGTGAAAGACCGTAAAGATGATGAAGGGACTGGGCCGTCTGTAACAAAAAGAGGCTGAGAGAGTGTGGGCTGTTCATCTTGGAGAATTGAAGGCTCAGAGGGGATCTTATCAACTTGTATAAATAGCTGATGATGGGGATTGAAGATGATGGAGCCAGACTCCTCTCAGACAGGTCAAGAGGCAACGGGCACAAATTAGAAACAATGAAATTCCATCTGAATACAAGAAGAGACTTCACTGTGAGGGTGGTCAAACACAGGCTGCCCATGGAGACTTCATCCTTGGAGACATTCAAAACCTGAGTCAACATGGTCCTGGAAAACCTGCTGTAGGTGACCCTGCTGGAGCAGCAAGGTTGGCACATGATCTCAAGATGTCCCTACCAACCTTAATGATTCTACATGCAAACCACTCTTGTTACACATAATATTGAAGGTATACATTCGAGAGAGAGACGTAACAGAGAATGGAAGTGTTTGGGGATCTTATTTCCATAAGCATTTAAAATTTCCCATTTGGAAAAAAGGAAGCTTTGAAGCTGAATTTCTTTCCTTCCACGCACTCCTGAAGTCTTTTACCTCTTCTTGCTTGTATTTTCTCTGTTCTTGCAACTGCTGATGCCACCACCCTTTCTCTGGACCTAAGCATCAAATTTTCTTTGAAAAACAATTTCTTCTCTTCTTATAAAATTAGATGTGCTTGGCTTTTTGGTTTTGATTGGAATTTAGGTGTAGATTTTATTTATTTTTTTCAATAAGCTTTTTGATTCTAAACAGTTTAACAAAGTAACTGGAATGAACTGGAAGGGCCAGTTGTGACCCTCCCACCCTTCTTGATCATTGCTTTTGCCTTCCTGATCTTGGCTCTTTTCCCACTGTGTGTTGGGAAGCCTGGAAGGATTGAAGGAAGATATTTTTGGGGTGACGGAGGGAAGAGCAAAGGAAGTGATGCTGGGACACAGTGACTGGGAAGACAAATGGATTTAGGAAAAGGGGAGATGAAATTAGTGGAATTTATTAGCAGAATGCTGGGGAGGGTGGTGAGACAGACATGTCAGGCCAGTCAGTAGGCTTAGGGGAGATGTAGCAAGGTAGAACTGTGGGATGTTTGTATTTGCATAACATTGGTGTACGTAATTTTATGCAAGTTTTCTCTCAGACTTTGCAGTGCTTTTCTAAGTGTAGGTGTATCCTGCAGCCCTACTAAGAATAGGCAGGGAATCTTAAGAAAATCATAAAAAATCAAATCTTAAAAAAAAAAAAAAAAGATGGGAAGGAAAGCGAAGAAATTAAATAGAAAGTGGAAAAGCGTAGCAGAAGTGATAGGGAAGAAATAGCACAGCTGAAAATCAAAGGCATAATTAAGGGAGGGAGAAGATGGCAGTAGTGGTATAAAATGTGGGAAATAACTAGAAGCATGCATCTACCGTCTGTCTGTGAGGGAATCATGTTAAAAACTGCTCGATTATGTGTTCTTCACTGGACACAGTTTCTGGAAATAAAAAAAAAAAAAAAAAAAGAAAAGGCCACTCCAGATGTCCAGATGTTTTGGAAAGTGTTGTGGAAGGCTTTTACATTTTGAAAAAGGAATTACAAAAACAGTGGCAAAGTTTCCTGATTTATTTCAGTTGAGAAAGATTAAGTCAGCTTTGAATGTGTTATCTAGGTCTACTTAGTACCTGCAAAAATAATACAGTCACAAGTGGGTTTTTTAGACATTTATTTGCGCTACTGTGTTCCCTTCTACTTGGGTGCTAGAACATGCTGTGCTGAGTTCCCCTGGGGAGAGACTGCCCTAATGAGGTGAGAAAATTGCCCTTTTATATTTAAAAAAAACCCCAAAAAAGTCTTCAAACCTGTCTCTTTTAAGAGTTTTCTGTTTGTAACAATCTCAATAGCAAGAAGCTGGTGTTTAACCTTTTCATACATGAAGTTACCTGGTTAAAGAGTAATGTTGCTTTGCCCAGAGAAACCGTATTTAAGTTCAGTGCACTTTGTCTTTAAAAATACTTTTAATAATTGGCCATGCATAACCTGATCAATGTGAAGAACTGTGTGTTGACGTTAACTTCAAACGAGATTTTTCCATTTGTTTTTCTTGCTTTTTGATGTGGCAAATTGGCAAACTGTGTTACCATGAGTGTAGTGGTATCATCATCTTTTTTCTGGGTTCCAAGGGTTTTGTTAGCCAGATGATGTAGATCTTTATTAAGAGGAGAATATTTAAATCCCTGAGGAGAATTTAGTCTCTTAAAACAACTGTGTAAATCTAGGGTGATCTAGCACCACTGTTGGCATACATTTGTAGTTTCTCATCACCGGTTTATCTCATCATTGATACAGTTAATGCACTGTGTGACCTATAGTACGGCGCTAAATTCTTCTGTGAAAAGTGAAAAATGAGAGGAACACTTAGTTTTTAGCCAGTATTATTGCTTAAAATA
Organism: Eurypyga helias; assembly: GCF_000690775.1. Classification (NCBI taxonomy): domain Eukaryota; kingdom Metazoa; phylum Chordata; class Aves; order Eurypygiformes; family Eurypygidae; genus Eurypyga; species Eurypyga helias. Next base: position 18,309 of record NW_010232542.1, on the reverse strand, counting down.
TTTGATGCCTTCAGAGAGAAGACGCTTGACAAAAGCAGAACATAAGTGGTGTAATATTTATTTCCAGTAGCATCACTTTTATTTTTGGAAGCACTGCAGGTCTCGTAGAGCTCATTTTACAGGGGAAAAAAGACAAAAATTAATTCCCCCCTTCTTGCCACTGCTTCTCTATCACTTTTCTTCTCTTCCCATCCTGCTTTTAAAATTAGACTTCTAAGAAGTCTTTAAAAGGGCGGCCACTGTGGGACATGTTCATTATATCTGCTCTTCTTGCTCATTGAGCTTTAAGTTAGATGATTGAAGTTGGGACAGCAGTTCCAAGCAATTGAATTGATGACTTGGAAGCAAAGCTAGCAGGTGAATTCTTCAGGGTGTCCCTTTTACTATGGAGTTCCTTGATTACCAGGAAAACAATGCATCACGTTTCTGCAGATTGTATCCAGGTAGTAACAGGATCCCCATCTCTATCCCATCAGCAAATAGTAAATCTAGGGCTGCAAGTGGGTGGGGGGTGGAAGTGGGTGCAGGATGCTGTGGTCCCCAGGAATGTGTTTTACAAGCCAGGAAGGTGATGCAGGAAGTGATCTTGGTCGTTTGACTATGTGGTATTGACTATTCAGTCAATAGTCTTCAGAAAATTATCAATTGCATGATACTTGGAAAATGAAGACAACAACTTCTTTTGGATTTTCAGTTTGCTTTTTGACCCATCATCCCACATAAAAAATTCTGGATAGAATTAATAATGTAGATGTTTGGTGTTTGAAAGCAGAAGTATTCTGTGAATTAAAAAAATCTTAAGGTAGTTCTGTCAAAATAAGATGTTCACACAAAGGAAATTCGTGTTTCTTTTCAGACAACAGAGGAGTTACTTGTGTTTATTAAATGATAAAATGTTCTGTTTTCCAGAAATAATCTTATGTAAGTAGGCACAGCAATTCGGGGTATGGAATCGGATATATTTTTGGTTTTTAAATTTGACCATTATTAGTAGACGTGACTTCATGTTTTTCCGTTACAGTTTGTGTAGTGTTATAACTTAAAACTCGGCATTTCTGTTTATGTATTTTTGCTGTATGCATACTTCTGTAGATCCAATTCTGTTCACACACGCAATGAAATTTAGAAGCGATGGGTGTGTACAAGTAGCATCAGTGCTGTGATGAAGTGCTCTTAAAATAAGTATGCACAAGAAGTGTCTGGAGATATAAAATATTCAGAGGGTTGAATTAATGACTGGGAAAGACGGTTTGATGTTTGGAAAGTTTCTTTTTAAAAAATTAATCAATTATGGATTAATATAAAGCTGTTTGATTAGCTGGCGGCAGCGGGTGTTGTCTCAGCGATGGTGGGGGAAGGAGCGGGCGGTGTGACCCAAGGGCGGCATGGTGGGACCGGTTCAGCCCCAGGCTGGGGCACGCATCCTGCATCTCCTGGGTCCGACGGTCAGTCGGGGGTGTAGGGAGGGCATCTCCCTGTGTGCTGCAGCCCGGGGGGCTCTCCTGGGGCTGGGGTGTGGGCAGCCCTGACACAGCCTGTGCTGGGATGTCTCTGGGCTGACTGCAGGGCAGTGATTTCCCCTTAGCCCAAAGCTAGCGAAGCTGCTGCCGCCTCCTTCACCGTGACTTCTGAAACCGCGTGCGTAAAGACAGAATGGCGTTTCGTGATTTAAAAGTACCTCCTGTTAGGCAGATTTTCTTAAGATAGATTTTGGAGGAAGTAAAAATCATTAACTATAAAAAATGATCTGTAATATAAGACATTCTGACAATCATTTCAAAATGCTTTTTAAGGACTCTTTCTGCAACTTCACATGAAACCCTCTCTGTCCCCAAGGTCATTGTATAATACTTCCCTTGCTGACGGAATGTTTCCATGTGTTTCTCTGCATGTGTGTGTGTATATATAGCTAGTTAATGGGCTGTATAAATAAGGATTGTGCTTCTTGTCCAAATGGTCCTTCTTGCTGATACTGCTGCGGAGCGTATCCGTTGTCATCAGAGCTGAGCTCTGGAGCCTGGATGCTCATTTTGGTGAATTCTCAGCTGCTGCTTCATTTATTTATTTATTTATTTTTCCTCCCTGTGGCAGAACTCAAATCACACTTATGGTTTCAGTCAAAAAATCATAAAGTCAGTGTTAATGTGGGTTTCTCTCACATGAATCTAGAAATTACTTCCTTTTTCTTTGGTTTCTGTGTTTAAGCCCAGTCCTGGAGAATGGTCTAAATACAAGACAGGATGGTAGAGCTCTGCGTTAGCAGTGTCACTTAAAGTTCTGATCTTTCTAGGATATGTATGTTAAATTAAAATGTGAATTTTCTGGATAAGCATTGTGGTTTAAAAAAAAAAAAAACAAACCCAAAACTGAAGAGAGATTTTTTTTTTTAGTTTTAATTCCCTCTGCAGGAGCTGCCATTTTATTGATGCTACTTAGCAGAGGGCCCAGTTTACAGCAGAATGCTGAGAAGTTGTTTGTTAGAGAACACTGGAAGTCAGAACATTTCCAAGTTGTGAAACATTTTGTTAAGTTTATTTTCTAATTAACTGTTTAAAGGTTTCTGTATTAACCCAGATAGTTATGAAGTTTACATCACAGGACTTCAGTCTTTCAGCTTTTCAATACGACTGCACACGTAACAGTGTGCAGAGGCTGTTCGAAGTTAGCAAGATGGTTTGGATCAACCACCACTTCAAATCAGTGTTTTGTGGCACTGACTTTTTTATGATTTGATAGTATTGATGAATAATCTGAAGTCATATCTTCAGGGTGTATCTGGTATCTTTTATTTGGGTAGCAACTACTCAGCTAGTGAAAAAACCGCAAGTTTTAAGCCTTATATTTGTTATCTCTAAAACATATAATGGTATTTCTGTGTTAGCTTGGATTAGTTACTACTGCTGTCCCACTGGTGCAGGTACTGCCTAGATGCTTCTCCAGCTTTTTTCACCGTGGTTGATCAAATCAGATGTTTTCAGCAGTCCCAACTTAAAACCTTTTGGCAATTTGGTTGATTGGCACCTGTCTGGCGTTTCCTTTTATTTGAACATCTGTATCTGCCAGATGTCCAGGGGTACTCATTTTGTGTCTTCCCAAAACAACTTGGGGAAGGATGCTTGGCTTGAAATTCTTGCATGCTGTAGTGAAGGGGAGATGTCACTCTAAAGAAGCCCCTTAGGTGTGGCTCAGCGACTGGTTGCAAGTCAACCAAGTCCTAGTGCAGGAGAAACTTTGCACTGACCCAAACCCCAACTCTCCTGGTGCTGCGAAGGTGCCTGGTGTTCAGGCAGGGAGGTGTGAAAGAAAGAGCAGGATAACTGCCCCCTCCAGCCCCATTTCCCCAGGACTTCTGTCCAGAAGGCACCTGCAGGGTTTCTGCCTCTTCATTTCTTCTGTCTGACAAGTCTCAGGAAGTGAGATTAGAAGACAATAAAGAATCAATTCCACTTAGTTGTTAGGGCAGTTATGAATCTGAGTTTTAAGCAAAATAATAATGTGATTAGCAAGTAACGTATAAAATTATATAGTTGATTAAAATTGTAAAAATCAGGTAGTATGATTTAATTTTTTGCTAAGTGTTTTGACAATAGTGGATGAGGGGAAAAAAAGATGCCTTGTCTAATAATCACAATCATGTTACCTGAGCTGTGTTTTGGTTCGTTTATGTAAACCCATGAATATCTGCTGAAAAGAAAAGTAAGTGGGAAACTTGGCATGAAACAAGGATGTTGTATGTTTCTTGGTTGTTGACTTTTAACATTCAGTCTGTAGTTCTGGTTTAGAATGGAGATGTTGGGAAAAATG